>NC_053027.1:500212789-500288886 GCF_003073215.2 Triticum urartu | reverse complement strand
AAAGCAACTCTAATGGTGTGAACACAACAATGCTTTATGTAAAAGTGGTAACCCCACTTGAGCTTAAACGATGAGTATGACCTATGATCAAGTGTTCTCACTTGACTCCTAAGTCAATATACTCATATATAGATGACCTAGTCATCGCAAATTGCTTGATAGATGCTAGAATTGGTTGTGCATGCCTTGCCACATATTTCATTTGCCATCTTATTGTGTGAGCATGCTGGTTGCATATTTTACTCATTCGAGGACATCCACTTGTTGTTTTGATTGTTTGGTTTTATCGTCTTTTGCCAAGTGGATGGACAAGAATGCCTAAGAACCCCCTCTAGCTATCTATGATTTTCTCGTCTCAAACTCTATTCATGCTGCATCACAAAATTTGATCAAGTCAGATTCGAACCACTCTGTGTGAGGAGCGCTCGGAGTCCCCGATTCGTCATAGACTTAAACTACCAAAACCTCTTTATGATTCTCAGTCTGACCGATACTCCACTTTCGGTCCTACCGAGATCATTAAGTTGATCTAGGTTTTCGATCTCGGTGCAACCGATTTGAACCTTTCGGTCACACCGAGTTTCAGTAACTGATTGCAGTTATGAATCTCAGTGCCACCGAGTTGTTCCACTCGGTCACACCGATAGGGTTGGGCTATATATAGTCACGGGCAAAATTTTGGAAATTTCTCTGAACCCCTTCGCCCGCGCGATAGCCTGCTCTGCCCTCATGGTCTCCGGATCGTCTTCTCGCCGCCAGCAGCCTCCAGTCGCTGGTCTCCGTCGCCGTCAACGGGAATTCTGCCCCGCCGTTGCCGCCGTAGCAAGTCCCCGCCGAACTAGGGTATGGACTTGATCTTTGTGCTATTCCTCAATCTGATTCCTAGCACATTGTGATCATATTGATTCTTGCCATGATTGATAAACTTCTATCCAGTCAAAACGCCCGTAGATTAGGTTTGATTCGAAAATTTTAGGGTTAGGTTTTCGCCGAAACCGTCTCGGACCCACCGAGTTGAAAAACTCAGTCCCACCGATTTGGCTCTTGCCATTGCACAAGTGAGACTCGGTCTGACCGAGAATTACTTATTGGTGTGACCGATTTTTGAACTCGGTGAAACCCTAGCAGTCTCGGTGCCACCGAACTGTGACTCGGTCCTACCGAGTTCACTAGTTTAGGTTCCAAAACTGCTTCGGTATCACCGAGTTTGAAAATCGGTAGATCCGAGATGATTTCAGTGGGAAACTAAAACTAAGTTTTTGGATCATTCTTTTGCAAAAATCTCTGCATTTTGTGATGCTCATCCTTTCTATCTCATCTATAATCTATTCACAGGGTCAGCAGTCAGTTTGCAGCATGTCTGATCAAAGTGATAGCCAAAATATGTCAGAGCAGCAAGTGGTGATGAGTGAGGGCACTAGTCCCTCCAGTTCATCTGATGAAGGCAGCAGGAGCACTCCTAGCAATTTGCCAAAGGCTTCCACGAGACAAAGGAAGAAGAGGACTTCAGATTCCGAAGATGAGGACTATGTGGCAGAGGAAGAGGCCACTTCCAAGAGAATTGAGCCAGCTCAAGGCACTAAGCCAGGTCTGGAAATCAAAAGGCCAGCAGGCAGGCAGCCCATGTCAAAGGCAAGAGCCTCAACTGAGAAGCCCACTCCCCAAGAGCAAGTTGCAGCTGAGGGCAAGAAAAGAAAGGAAAGGGTGAAGAAGACTGTGGCTAGAGTGCTTGGCAAGGCTTCCATCATGGAAGAAGAAGAGGAAGAAGAGGTAGCTGCACCAGCACCCAAGGCACCCAAGCTGATGGGTGATGCCATAAGGTCAGGGGCTACCGCATCTAAGCCCAAAGCTACCTCCAAGCCAAAGCCTAAGAGAAATACAAGGAGCATTCCTGCAGCTGAGAAGAACAAGGCCCCAGTGCCTGAGACTGTTGCTGAAGAAGAGGAAGAGAATGTCCTGAGAAAGCTAAAGCCCTAGATCCCAGACCACAACGATGCTCATCCTGTGGCTGAGGATATGAAGCTCAGGAGAGATTCAGGGCTGAGGAAGTGGAGAGAAGCAGACCCATATGCTTCAAGAAGAAGGACTGCCGTGGACTACAGGTTTCACACCAAGGAGCAGCAGGATTTCTATGAGACTGTTTTGCTAGATAAGAAGCCAATTGTCTGTGACATGAGATGGGTTGACTGGACCTACATCAAGGAGAAGGAGGAGCACTACCCAGGAGTATATGACAGCTTTAATGCTTGTGGAGTAGCTGACTTTGTTGGGCAGAAGCTCACAAAGTGGAACGAGGAACTGATCATGCAATTCTACTCCACGGCACACTATTATCCAGATGGGAGGATCACATGGATGTCTGAGGGTACAAGGTACCAATCTACAGTGGCTGAGTGGGCACAGATCATAAATGCCCCAGAGGAGCAAGATGATGACTTGGATATCTATGCCAAGAAGAAGATGGACCATAACTCCATGTCCAATATGTACAAGGAAATTCCCAATGAAGCTCTTGACACCTTCAAATTTGGCTCTATGCATTACCTTCTATCAGGACTGCCTACGATCAATTGGATACTAAGGCACACCTTACTGCCCAAGTCTGGAGATCACAAGATGATCAGAGGCCATGCTATCAACTTGCTACATGTGTTTGATGTGCCTCAGAAGTTCAAGGTGATGAGCCTCATAGTGGAAACAATTAAGAGGACTGCAGCAGATCAGAAGAGGAGCTGCGGATATGCCCCTCAAATTCAGGAGCTCATCAACTCCAAGATGGGCACGGGCATATATCTGTTGGACAAGGAACACCTGCCCATCCGTCCAGATTTCGAGGACAATGAAGTTGTGATAACTGAGAACGAGCCATCGTCTACACAAGCTTACGCAAAGAAGGAGAAGGCGAGGAAGGAGAAAGCTGCCAAGATGCCAACTCAAGAGGAGGCATCTGAGTATTTCTTGAAGACCAAACAAGAGCAGCTTGGTTACTTGATTGCATCCACGCTGAGGATTGAGCAAAGTCTGGCCACCCTCACTCAGAATCAGCAGAGCCTAGAGAGAATCATGGAACAGAAGTTCTATGACTTGGATGTCAAGGTAACGGAAGTTCAGTCTGCAGTGGAGCAGCTCCAGGAGGACATGCAGGAGAGGAGAGGCAGGACTACCACTCATGCCTTTGCCAGAGTGCCAAGAGGTCCGAGGTCGTCTGCCGTGCCAGTTGCTGACACAAGAGCCACCACCTCAGCACCAGCCACAGCCTCAGTTCCACCAGCTCCAGCATCTACTTCAGCTCCAACTCCAGCAACTACTTCAGCATCTACCGAAGCCTTCGTCCTTGGAGTGATTCGGACTCCACCACCACCTGAAGATCAAGCCTGAGCGTCGATTTAGCACTATGCATTTTCTAGGAACTTTTTGGTAACTTGTTGCCAAAGGGGGAGAAGATGTATAGATCATAGGCTTCGAGAGAGAGAGTGTTGCTTTTATCTCTTGCTTTATTTGGTGGTTTTTCGAACTTGTTTGCTTTTGAGTGCCTGAGATACTACGTCATTATTTGTGAGACATTGATGATCATGTGTTTGATCATAAGCTACACTTAATGTTTGCTTAATGCTATTATCCTATCTATCTTATGTGATCATTCACTTTTCTTGGTGATGAGTGCATGTATTTCATTCTTATCATTTTGAGCGCTCCACCAAGATGTATGTGACATGGAAGAGTAACCCATGACTCTAACTCTTTGTGCATTTGCAGTCCAAAGCAAATTTTAAATATGCACAAATTTAGGGGGAGCTCTTACTTATCACATACTTCTCAAAGCGACGATATATTTCTTGCTTATTATCATTTGTCGAAGCTTTGATCTATATGTTGTCATCAATTACCAAAAAGGGGGAGATTGAAAGTGCAACTATCCCTAGGTGGTTTTGGTAATTCATAACAACATATAGCTCATTGAGCTAATGCTATTCCAAGATGATTATTTCAGGAAAGCTCAATGATTGGCATGGCATGGATGTGAAAGTGGAACCCTCAAAATGCTGAGGACAAAGGATTGGCTCAAGCTCAAAAGCTCAAGACTCTTCATTTTATATTTTAGTGATCCAAGATCACATTGAGTCTTTAGGAAAAGCCAATACTATCAAGGAGGGATGAGGTGTTGCTTTAATGAGCCTCTTGCTTCATGTGCTTAGTGATATGCTCCAAAACCCTCAACTACTTTCCCATATCCACATATGACCTAAACCCTAAGCCAAACTCGGTCCTACCGATTCTTCCTATCCAGCGCCACCGAGTTTCACTTGTCATTAGCCACTACCAAACCCTAGCAATTCGGTTCTACCGATAAGGATGTCGGTCTCACCGAGATGGGGTTGCAAACTCTCTGTTTCCCTTTCGTAACTTTTCGGTCCCACCGAAAGAGCGAATCGGTCCCACCGAGATTGCAATGTAAACTCAGTGTTTCCCCTTTGTAACTTTTCGGTCTCACCGAGTTCCACTCGGTCTCACCGAAAGAGCAAATCGGTCCCACCGAGTTTGCCTGACCAACTCTCTGGTTAGCTAATTACCAAATTCGGTCTCACCGAGTTTGTGTAATCGGTCTCACCGAGATTACGTTATGCCCAAACCCTAACCATATCGGTCCCACCGAGTTGCATGTCAGTCCCACCGAAAATCACTAACGGTCACTAGGTTTACTTTTTCGGTCCGACCGAGCTTATTGATTCGGTCCCACCGAGATTGGAAAACTGTGTAACGGTTGGATTTTGTGTGGAGGCTATATATACCCCTCCACCTTCTTCTCATTCGAGGAGAGAGCCATCAGAACACACACACCATTCCAACTCATATGTTCTGAGAGAGAACCACCTACTCATGTGTTGAGACCAAGACATTCCATTCCTACCATATGAATCTTGATCTCTAGCCTTCCCAAGTTGCTTTCCACTCAAATCCTCTTTCAACCAAATCCAAATCCTATGAGAGAGAGTTGAGTGTTGGGGAGACTATCATTTGAAGCACAAGAGCAAGGAGTTCATTACCTACACACCATTTGTTACTTCTTGGAGAGTGGTGTCTCCTAGATTGGCTAGGTGTCACTTGGGAGCCTCCGACAAGATTGTGGAGTTGAACCAAGGAGTTTGTAAGGGCAAGGAGATCGCCTACTTCGTGAAGATCTACCGCTAGTGAGGCAAGTCCTGTGTGGGCGATGGCCATGGTGGGATAGACAAGGTTGCTTCTTCGTGGACCCTTTGTGGGTGGTTGCTTCTTCGTGGACCCTTCGTGGGTGGAGCCCTGTGTGGACTCGCGCAACCGTTACCCTTGGGTGGAGCCCTGTGTGGACTCGCGCAACCGTTACCCTTGGGTGGAGCCCTGTGTGGACTCGCGCAACCGTTACCCTTCGTGGGTTGAAGTCTCCATCAACGTGGATGTAGGATAGCACCACCTATCCGAACCATGGGAAAAACATCCGTGTCTCCAATAGCGTTTGAATTCTCCAAACCCTTCCCTTTACATTCTTGCAAGTTGCATGCTTTACTTTCCGCTACCAATATACTCTTTGCATGCTTGCTTGAATCATGTGATGATTGCTTGACTTGTCCTAAATTAGCTAAAATCTGCCAAGAACTAAAATTGGGAAAAGGTTAAGTTTTTATTTGATCAAGTAGTCTAATCACCCCCCCTCTAGACATACTTTCGATCCTACAGTGGCCAAGTTCCCAGGAAAAATAACAAACTTGTAATATGGCAATTATTTTAAAAAAGTGTTCTCAGAAACGAGTTATCACGTGTGGAGATCAATGGCTTTCAAGCCAAATGATCAATCTTATGGTCACATTCATGGCATAGTTTGTTCAAATGATCTCATATTGTGCACAAGGGTGCATATTGGAATGGCAAACAATGTTGCCTAAGGAAGTTTTCATTTTCGTTGGACGAAAAAACCATTTTCCATTTTTCGAGTGCCCGAAAGGATGTTATTTTGTGAAGGAACTACCAAATAATTGTTGCAAAATTGGACCAAATCAATTTTCTAAAATACTAGGACATATTTAATGCACAATTGACAAAATGGTTGGGTGTAAAAAGTTTTGATCCACCTCTCGTGAAAAAGACAAATTTCCGCCGATTCAGCTGGAAGCGGGTCAAATTTGAACTGCAGCTGCCTCATAGTTTGCTATTTATTTTTAAAAAAAATCATTTCTAGGTACATAAGTATCTATTTAATCAAAGAAACACCAAAAGTTTTCCAAGATTCAACCACTAGCTAGGAACGGTCAAGCCCGCCGTTTTGACCGCATTTTGAAACGGGCATAAAAAATTAAAAAAAAATCAAAAAATTGGGAAACCTTCGCATTGTGTCATTATATGTGGCCAAGTTCCCAAGAAAAATAACAAACTTGTAATACGGCAATTATTTTAAAAAAGTGTTCTCAGAAATGAGCTATCATCTTTGAAGATTCATGGCTTTCAAGCCAAATGATCAATCTTATGGCCACATTCGTGGCATAGTTTGTTCAAATGATCTCATATTGTGCACAAGGGTGAATATTGGAATGGCAAACAATGTTGCCTAAGGAAGTTTTCATTTTCTTTGGACGAAAAAACCATTTTTCATTTTCCGAGTGCCCGAAAGGAGGTTTTTTTGTGAAGGAACTACCAAATAATTGTTGCAAAATTGGACCAAATCAATTTTCTAAAATACAAGGACATATTCAATGCACAATTGACAAAATGGTTGAGTGTAAAAAGTTTTGATCCACCTCTCGTGAAAAAGACAAATTTCCGCCGATTCAGCTGGAAGCGGGTCAAATTTGAACTGCAGCTGCCTCATAGTTTGCTATTTATTTTTTCCAAAAATCATTTCTAGTTACATAAGGACCTATTTAATCATAAATACATGGTTTGGTGGCGATACGTCGAGGTTTGAGCGGTGGCCGAGGGCCCCAACTCTAGAGCGCGTAAACTCGCATGCCCGTCGCGTGGTCACCGCGTGACCGTAATGTTGCCATGTGTTCTGGGCGGCTTAGGCATTTCTAGTGGGTTGGGCACTCCCCAGGTTGGTGCTAGAAAGAAAATTACAACATAAGATTCTCACGAGAAGACCGATCGATGCTCAAACATGAATTAGCAGCCAAGTGTTTGATTAGCGATACAGGAAATGCACATGGACAATGGGCGCGAGTTTTGGCTGAGGATGATCATCTACTAAGGAGAATGTCTTCACAAATTTTTAGCTCCACGCTGGACAAAAATATGAATGTTGAAGCTGGGCTCAAAATAATGAATGGATTGAGCTGAAATTTTGTGGAGGATGGTTATTTGGGCATAGGAAAGCATTGTAGAAAATTGATACCATTTCGACATGCCAAAGTAGTACTTCCTTCACAATGCTCTTCTATGGACAGAAACTTGGGAAAACTAGTGAGAGAGATTGGATGAATGAAATGAGCTCAAAATTGGTGTAGGTAAGTTACTTAGGTATGGTCATGCGCTGGTCAATTTTTAGATCATTTGGGTAAGCCTAGCTAGTACTTACTTCACAAAGCTTCTCTCGAGGTAGAAACTTTGGAAATTTCCCGAGAAAGATTTACTAGGAAAATTGAGCTGAATATTATCATGTGGCAATGATTTGGGTATGGAAGAGTGCCCGAAAAGTTTGAGGGTAATAGGAGGGGTCTATATAACACTTGCTTTGCAACGTGCCAATTTGGCCATAAAATATAAATTGAACCTGGGCTCACATAGATGATTTGACTGAGCTGCAATTTGGAGGAGGGTGATAATTTGGGCATATGAAGAAACTATATAAATTTCATGTCATTTAGAGATATAAAAAAGGTACTTCCTTCACAATGCTTCTAGGTGGACAAAAACTTTGGAAATTTGCCGAGGAAGATTTGCTAAGCAAATGGAGCTGAATTTTGTCATGCGGTAATGATTTGGATAGGAAAGAGTGCCCAAAAATTCGTAGGGCAATCAAGAATATATAAATAGCACTTCCTTCATAAAGTGTTGTTGTGAACATAATAGGAAAATGAATATTGTTGAATTAGTTTTGAACTAGGCAAGGAAGGATTTTTACATATTTGATGAAGATATGACCCAAAGAATTTATGAGATTTTTTTGGGAATTTTGGGAATGATAGAAATATAGGTTGCTTCAAAACCTAGGGCAAAAACTGCCACATGGACATGGCACATAGGCAAAACTGATGAGATGGCGCCTAGTCATCACAACCCACCACAATCTACAAGGCTATGACCATCTATATTGGTCATCAACAACTAGAAATAAGGCAGTGGACTAGCACTGTTTGCTTTGTGACCATTTCGTGTAAGGAAATTACGACCTTTCTGACCAAAATGGTCGCAATGGTTTAGGGTTTGAAGCCCCCTGAACAGCTTTTGACCAATTGGTCTAAAATGGTCATAAATTTTGACCAATTCTTCGAGGGTCACTGACAGAAGGTCATAAGTTGACATATTTCTTGTAGTGAACGATGACATGATGTAGACAAGATCCATTTATCTATTGCGTAGATATAGACCCCATCTTTTTATCCTTATTAGCAACGATACATACGTGTCGGTTCCCTTTTCTGTCATTGGGCTCAAGCACCGTAAGATCGAACCCACTACCAGGCACCTCTTCCCATTGCAAGATAAAAAGATCAAGTTGGCCAAACAAAACCCAAATATCGGAGAAGAAATACGAGGCTATAAGAGATCAAAGAAACTCAAATAACTTTCATGGATATAAAAAGATATGACTGATCATAAATGTGGCACCCCGGCTCAGAGAAAACCGGAACGCCCCGTATTCCAGCCCAGAGATCGAGGTGAAGTCTTCTGGAATACAACACTTCTTAGTATAGAACAAACCAGCTCTCTATTACAACACGCATATTCATACAGGTGTTCCGATATTACAATGAATAACATCGGCACGGCGACATTACGCCAACCACGGTTGCTCTATACAAGCAGCATAACAACTACTGGCAGCGGAACAACGAATGGTGATGATGGACTCCAATCCGCAGGGACTCTGGCTGGAACGTTTGTCCTAGCTCGCGCACACAGGAACAACACCAAACAACCAAGCAATCCAGGCACGACCTGCAAGCTGGCATGACACGCCAAGTCAGTACATTGAATGTACTTGCAAGCTCACAATAACTAGAAGCATTCAAGACAAACAACAGCATGGCACTTACAGGTTAAGCATGGATTATCATGAGATCATCAGAATAACATGGCATGAACAATATGAACATAATACTTCTAGAAAAATAGGAGCATGACATGAACATAATACTGCTAGAACAATATGATCATGGCATGAACATATAAATCTAATGATACTAGCATGCAACATGATGACACTATATGCACCGTTTATTCTGCTCAGGTTACCTCGTAACCATCACATGCATCACTTACCAACCTCGGACATTACACGATCATCTCAGGATCAAATCATGCTTGGTATAAACAATACCATAGTAATCATCAAATGACCACAAGGAGCTTGATCTTTAACCATGATTCTCGCACAACATCATGAATATCCAATAACTCGGTATCCTCGATACCATGGTGATCATTCCGGCAATCACAACCATGACCAACACTTGGTCTCAAACGGTGATCTTTCTGGCGATCACAACCAACTTATCTCATCATCGAACCGGGTTTGTTATTAAGCACATTATTATTACTGTTGACTCACAGTGTGACCAACTACGAACTGGGCCCTTATCTGTGGGCGCGGCTATCGATAGATTTAATATACACACTGCAAAGGTTAGTACACTGTACCCACACTACAGAACCCATGGCCTCACACTACCATTCGGGTGGACCAACGGCGTTCCGACAAAACCGATCTATTGCCATGACACTCTCCCGGCCACTCCAACCCACTCCCAACTGGGCTAGTCCTAGGTGGCCCCGTGTCTACCAAAGACACAACGACCACCGTCGTGGCCAAATGTCCCTCACGGGGACCATCCCTCACGGGGACCGGATCCATAATAACAACAACGGGCACACAAGGTTATGTCTGCTTACCGGGCCAGGGTACCGCACGCTCATAACCTTCCCTAGTTGGAGGCACCGGCGAGAGGCATGACAATAGACCCAGTTAGGACCTTCCCATAAAGGTAAGCGTGGTTGCACTGGTCAGTTTGATATGGTGGCACCATGACTCAGCCAACAGGTGTTCAAGTTCAATTTAATCCGGTTAAACTTGAATGCAAATATGCTGAGCCATGATAAAATAACATGATACAATTACAATGCACGAGCATGATATCAACATAAGCACGGGTGCAACATAACTAGCCACCATATCAACAATGAATCATCTCCAACTGAGCATGGCATAATGAAGAGCATGAATATTACCAGTACAACACTACTCATAGCATAACATGATCACTAGCATCAACAATAAACATCATGCAAGAACATATCAACAATGCCATCATGCAAGCATTTAACCAACTGGATGCAATGGAACATGCATAACAACGGTACTCGGGACAGACGACAGTCATGCACTGAAGACCATTACCAACATCAACATATACTACTATCAAGCATAAGCATATGAAAAGAATACTAGCAACTAGCAAGGCATGACAACTAGGTGCATAACAACATAGCAAGAAAGTAAGCATGAATCCATAAGCATTATCGAAACAACTATAACCATATTTTAAGCAAGCAAACATTTAATAAATATTCAAGTTGAATACCATGGCTACTGCATGACTATCATGCAAGTGGGTATTGTGGCTTGCCTGGGGTGACGGAGACTCCAGGAAGAAGTGCGGTGAAGCCGCGGAACAAAACGTCGGACGGTACGTTCTCGGAGGGGGGTGATTAGAGGCAAGGGCAAAATGGTCATTTTCACTATGAGAACACCTAGTGAAAATTTTACCAAAAGATAGAGCTCGACGATACGAAGAAGTGAGCGTTGGTTTCACCTTAATCAGAGTTATGGTTGAAAAGTTGTGAAGATTGGAAGAACAGGGACTAATCTGTGAAAAAATTATCACCAACGGGTCCCTAAGTGGATAAGGCAGAAACAGATTTGAGAAAATACGCCTTCTGACATAGAAAACGTACTTCAGGCTGAAGTAGAAACTGAATACGCTTTCAAAAAAGAGGAGACGTACTCTGGGAAATGTGTTTCCACTTGCCACGTGGGATGGAGGGGGGTGAGACACTAGCGCGTGGGGCCCAGGGAGCAGGGGGAGGGGCCAGCGCTCGTGTCTTCTTCCTCCTGCGCCTCTGTTCCCTCGTGGAACAGAGCGGAGGCAGGGGAGGGAAGCGGCGATGGGACCGACCGGCTCCGGTGGCCTCCGGCCAAACCGAGCGCACCGGCGGGCTCGCGAGGATGCAGCGCTTCCGTTCAGGGGCGAAGGACCGCGCGGGGAGCAGTGGAGGACGCGGGGACGGAGGAGAACCGAGAGGCAGGGGCGGGCGGTGGTGGTGATGGGCAGGTGTCTCCGGCGGTAGGGAGGCGAGGTGGAGGGCTTGGGGAGGCTCGCCGGAGAGTGGTGGACCTCGTGGGGGTGTCAGGAGGGGGAGAGGAGGCTCGGGATGGCCGGATGGAGCGGCGGCCGAGAGGTGAGGCGGCGGCCAAGCTCCGGGAGGCACGGCCACGCGGCTCTCCGGGGATGAACGAGTGGTTGGGGCGGCTGAGTGGAACGAGGGGGGCTCGGTGCCCGTGGTGGGAGGAGGAGAGCAGGCTTGGCATGGCCGGAATCATGCCGAGGCCTGATGAGGACATCAATACCATTGTTACACCCACAGCCCCTGCTGCTATACATACTGGACCAATTACTAGAGCTCGCGCACGCCAATTGAATTATCAGGTACTTTCGTTTCTTGGTAACGATTCTAATGTTCATGAGAATATGATGCTGCCTAAATTGGATACATTTGTCTTGCTTACAAATGAAGGGCCTAGCTTGGACAAGAAAGATGAACCTTGGAACAAGTTCAAGCGTGGAGATGATGGCATGCGCAAGGGGATCCAGAACGAAGTTACAAGTGATGATTTCAGAACTTTGAAGCTGCCATAAGGAGTGCATGAAGCCTTGGACGAAATATACAAGATGCCACTTCATAAATTTCCTCCAGAGGCTATTTTAGGTGCTGCGTCACCTTATTATTGGGCCAGGCCCATGTATTTTCGAAATACTTAAGTATAGGCTGTTTTTAGAGTCCGTATGTGTGGGGAAACAAGAGTTAGGGTTGGTTTCGGACCCCTCCTCCAAGAGCCATTAAATTCCCCTCCTCTTCCTCCATATATACAGCCCTTAGCGCGTCGTTTAGACTTTGGGTTTTGTTTAGATTGAAAGTTCGCCATAGCTGCAACTTCGCGTACTTCATTTGTGTCTAACGACCAGACCAAGACGTCACAGAACCCCACCTTGATCAATAAAGCTTTCATCTTATATTCGCAATATCCAGATTGCAATCTCAGTTTCTTGCTTGTTCTTCGTTTGCTTGCAGGAAACAGACCCTCGTGGTCAGGTTGATCGTGCTCCGGCGTGGCCAATAACCCTTGAAAGTTGGTTTAGCGATTGCTAAGGCGCGACGTCTCGCACGTTCGTAGTCGGATCGTCAAGGTCGACTCCCACAGAAAACGATAGCCACCATCTCATCGAAACATCGGGACACCTTCGCTTCTATCAAGTGGTATCAGATTTCTAGGTTCTGATCAAATTGGACATCGCCAATGCCTTTGACACCGTTCGCTAGGATTACATGTTGGATCTTTTGCAACGCCTCGGCTTTCCTCAAAGATGGCGGGCCCTCCTGACGAGTCTCTTCACCATGGCCTCCTCTAGGGTCTTCCTCAACGGAATCCCTGGGAGGGACATCCTGCATGGACGCGGTTTTCATCAGGGTGATCCCATCTCTCCCCTCCTGTTCGACATCGCCATCGACCCACTTCAGAGACTTCTGGAAAAGGCTACAGAATCCGGCCTGCTGTCTGCTATGCCTGGAGGTATTCAGGGCCCCAGGGTCTCCCTATATGCGGACGACACTGCCATTTTTCTATCCCCCACGACACATGATGTGGAAGGCCTTGCTAGCATTCTACAGAGTTTTAGGGTAGTCTCTGGCCTCGTGACAAATGTGACCAAGAGCTCCATCGCCCCCATCCAATGCGCCAACATTAACTTGGAGGAGATTCTGGCGAACTTCCCGGCGACTACGACCCCCTTCCCCATTAAGTATCTGGGGTTGCCCCTCTCCCTCGGAAGACTTAGGCGTGTGGACCTTCAACCCTACATCGACAAAGCAGTGGCTCGTCTTAGCCCATGGAAAGGAAAGTTCCTGAATCGTGCCGGGTGCACTGCTCTGGTTAAGTCCGTGCTCTCCTCCATGCCAATCTTCTTGCTGACGGCTTTAAAGGCTGACAAAGGCATCCTCAAGGCCTTTGCGAAGATCAGTCGCGGCATGCTCTGGGCCTGTAAGGAGGCGGTTAGTGGAGGGAAATGCAAAGTCAACTGGCAAAAGGTCTGCCACCCCAAGGAGCTCGGTGGTTTGGGGGTTTTGGACCTGGAGAGGTTCTCCCGAGCCCTGAGGCTTCGCTGGTTATGGTATGAGTGGAAGGCTCCTGAGAAGCCATGGGTGGGCTCTGAAACCCCCAACGACGCCTCCGACCTTGACCTCTTCAATGCGGCTACTCGTGTCACCATCGGAAACGGCGCCAAGGCCTCCTTCTGGTCGTCTTCATGGCTCCATGGCGCCCCGCCAAAAGACCTGGCTCCCCTAATTTTCAAGGCTTCCAAGAGGAAGAATCGGACGGTCCAGGACACTCTCGCTGATAACAACTGGATCTCGGACATTGCGGTGGATGCGTTCACTGCCGATCACATGGAACAATACATCCACCTCTGGGAGCTCTTGTCGGATATCCAGCTTCATCCTGACACTGAGGACTCCATTACCTGGTCCTTGACCCCTAATGGGTGCTACTCGGCCAGCTCCGCCTACAAGGTCTAGTTCCTTGCCTCTTTGCCCTGCCAGTTCGGGAACATCGTGTGGAAGACCTGGGCCCCTCCAAAGTGTCGTTTCTTCGCCTGGCTCACTGTCCAGAACCGCTTATGGACCGCTGATCGCTTGGCGAAACGCGGATGGCCGCACCAACCTACTTGCCAGCTCTGTCGTACCTCCCCTGAGACAGCACGGCACATTCTTTTCGAGTGCCGCTTCTCCAGACGTATCTGGATGGCCGCGGCCTCTTGGTTGTCTTGTCCAGACCTCATCAGCAGCATCGGGGAGGGTAGGCCTAAAGTCGTGGACTATTGGCTAGCCATTTTGAAGTCCACCACCTCCTCCCCAATAGGCTTGCGCTCAGCTATCACGCTCATCACTTGGGAGATCTGGAAAGAGAGGAACGATAGAGTTTTCAACAATAAGTCCTCCCTGCCTTCGTTGTCATGCATAAGATTAGGGAAGAGGGGAAGGACTGGATCCTCGCCGGTGCTAAAAATCTGGCGGAACTTGTAGGCTGATCCTCTTCCCCCTGTGTCGGGGGTGGTGTTCGCCCCCTTCCTCTTTTTTTGGCTCTTTCCATACCCCAGTTTGCTTCTCCTATATCGATATAAGGCAAAAGCTTTTTTGCCCGTTTCAAAAAAAAGATTTCCAGGTTGCTCGGTGAGATTTTAAAGTTTTTTGTAGTTTAGATCGGGTCCGTTCTTCATACCTATAGTCCACGAAAAAGCCAAAAAAATTTAGGGTTAGTTCATCCTATCCGAACCAATCTGAGCCCTTGCATAACCTTTTCTGTATTTGCTTTGTTGAATTTGCGATTGCATCGTCGTGTCAAGTTGCTGGTCTTAGCGTCTAGTCCTTTAGAGTTTCGAGTTCTGTTCACAGGTTATCACGTCGCCGCTGCCATATACCACAACCACACCAACTTCATCGTCGCTGCCATATTCACCACCAATCCGAGTCCATATACACCACCACATATCCGCCGCCATCACGCTCCGAGTTCACCTGCAACATATATCCACCACTAGTCCGATTTCCACCAGATTCATCGCCGCCACCAGTCCGAGATTCCACCAGATTCATCTCCGCTACATGTCCTAGTCTGAGTCCAGTAATTGCTGCTTTATTTTCGATTTCCAAATCACGCGATACTCCGGGTCGTGACAGAGTAGGACTCCCCAACTTTCGAGCCATCCGCAGAAGAAAAATAGTTCCAAACTCAAAAAAAAAACTAAGTCTGGAAAATTCTGGCTAGGCAGTTTTTAGGACATTTGTAGACTTTTTCGAAAAAATTGTTGCGGAGCAAAAAAAAGTGCAAAAAAAGTGAAAAAAAAGAAAAAAAATTCAGAGTGTGCTCCTCCCTTGTTTACGTGCAGCGCCGTGATTTTGTTAGTGTTCTAGGCTCGCGTCTCTAGTATGGTCTAGCCTAGGACCAGCACAGTACAGTCGTTGAGCGTTTATTCAACTTTGCATATCTGAATTGATTATTGCTGACCCCTTTTGCTACCATATTATAAGCCTTCCCAGCTCCACATACATCTATGTCGTGCGTTTGACTCTCCCTGGTAATCGCTCTATCCAAGCTTTGAGAGTTTTGACTACAACGGTTGTTGATCACCGCCTGCTGCTTGGTAAGAACTGGTAAGAATTTGAGATTCGCTTGACGGATTTGTGACTGTCCACCCCTTACTAGTAGTCTGTAGGATCATATTCTTGTGTGTTTCTATTGCTGCTAACCATGGCAGGATCATAAGCCAACGAGACTGACTGGGAGAACATGACGAACAAAGAGTTACATGACAAGTTTCAGCAAATGATGAGTGGACAGGTGGAAGATGTGCTAAACAGATTTGAAGAGGCCATGGAGAAGATAGATGGCATTGAGAAGGCGTTCGAAACAAAGCTCGATAACAAGTTTAATGAATTGCTCGCGCGTCTTCCACCGCCCGCTGCACCTGTTGCACCTCTACAACCACAACAACATCGTCTTCCAAATCAAGTGGGACGAGCACAACGCGTTCCCATTGAGCCTGGTCAAACTTCTGGTGCTGCTATACCTACTGTTGGTGCTTCTGTCGCTCCTGCTGCTACTGCAGAGGTGGAGGACCAGTACGAGGATGAGGTTGATCAAAATCAGAACTACGTGCAACCACCAGCACCACCACCACCAGGTCGTCCTCATGCATATCATCGCAATGGTAGGGCTGCACCACCACCTGAGGTACATGACCATCTTCCTAAACTAAAATTGAATATTCCACCACTTGAGGGTAGATATGTTCCTGATATATATCCTACTTGGGAGTTAGAAACTGAACAACGATTTACATGTTTACAATATCCTGAGGAGAGACGTGTTCCTGCTGCTGTTTGTGCTTTCACTAGTTTTGCATGTGTTTGGTGGTCTGAACATTGTAGATTATATCCTATTCCAGCTACTTGGGCTGCTTTGAAAACTGTTATGCGTACTCGTTGGGTTCCACCATATTATCAACGTGAATTACTTCAAAAATTGCAGCACTTAAGACAAGGGAAAAAATTTGTAGAAGAATATTATCAGGAATTACAAACTGGCATGATTAGATGTGGTATTGTTGAGGAGAATGAAGCTATGCTTGCACGTTTTATGGGTGGATTAAATAGAGAGATTCATACCATTCTAGAGTATAAGGAGTATACTAATATCACTCATTTATTCCATCTTGCTTGTAAAGCTGAACGTGAATTGCAGGATCGACAGGCATTGGCGCGCACTAACTTTTCTACAGGTCGATCTTCATCATGGACACCACGTGCATCCTCTACTTCCACTCCACCGGCACCTCCATCAGGTGCCACCTCCAGCTGTGATACAAGAAAGTAGGCACAACAACCACTATCTGCCAAGAGCACACCTTCCGGATCTGCGAAGAGCTCTTCTTCTTCCATGGCATCAACAGGGCACACAAGTGATATTATTTGTCGTCATTGTAAGGGAAGAGGACATTTTGCGAGAGAATGCCAATCTCAGCGTGTGATGATTGTTACTGAGGATGGTGGGTATGAGTCCGCTAGTGACTATGATGAGGAGACTTTGGCTCTTATTACACATGAAGAACACGGAGGAGAGGATTCTGATCATGAGACGCAATGCATGGCTGCTGAAGATGCTGACAGGTATGAATGTTTAGTTGCTCAACGTGTTTTGAGTGTGCAGGTTACACAAGCTGAGCAAAATCAGAGGCATAATTTTTTCCATACAAAGGGAGTTGTGAAGGAACGTTCTGTTCGCGTCATCATAGATGGAGGGAGCTGCAATAACTTGGCTAGCATGGAGATGGTGTAGAAGCTATCTCTCACCACAAGACCACATCCACATCCTTACTACATCCAATGGTTCAACAACAGTGGCAAGGTTAAGGTAACACGTACTGCTCGTGTGCATTTTAGTATCTCTACATATGCTGATTATGTTGATTGTGATGTGATACCTATGCAAGCATGTTCCTTATTACTTGGTAGACCATGGCAATTTGATAAAAAAAATTGTACACCACGGTAGAAACAATCAGTATACTCTTGTTCATAAGGATAAAAATCTTACTTTGCTTCCTATGACTCCTGAATCCATTTTGAAAGATGATATTAATAGAGCTAATAAAGCAAAACAGGAGAAAAAAAAGAGTGAAAATCAGATTGTGGCAAAAGAATTTGAGCAACAAATGAAACCTAATAATAAACCATCTAGTGTTGCTTCTGAAATTAAATTGAAAAGTGCATGTTTACTTGCCACCAAATCTGATATTGATGGTCTAGATTTTAGCAAATCTGTTTGCTATGCTTTTGTGTGCAAAGAGGCATTATTTTCATTCGAGGACGTGCCTTCCTCTTTGCCTCCTGCTGTCACTAACATTTTGCAGGAGTTCACCGACGTCTTTCCAGAAGATGTGCCACCGGGATTACCACCTATTCAAGGGATTGAGCATCAAATTGACTTAATTCCCGGTGCATCATTACCCAACCGTGCACCATACCGTACCAATCCAGAGGAGACGAAGGAGATTATGCGTCAAGTACAAGAACTGCTCGACAAAGGTTATATACGCGAATCCCTTAGTCCTTGTGCTGTTCCTATCATTTTAGTGCCGAAAAAGGATGGTATGTCGCGTATGTGCGTTGATTTTAGAGGCATTAATAATATTACTATTCGTTATCGTCATCCTATTCCTAGGCTAGATGATATGCTTGATGAATTGAGTGGCTCTACAGTATTCTCCAAAGTTGATTTGCATAGTGGATACCATCAAATTCGTATGAAATTGGGAGATGAATGGAAAACAACATTTAGAACTAAGTTTGGATTATATGAGTGGTTAGTCATGCCTTTTGGGTTAACTAATGCACCTAGTACTTTCATGAGGTTACTGAACGAAGTTTTACGTGCTTTCATTGGACGATTTGTGGTAATTTACTTTGATGACATATTGATTTATAGCAAATATTTGGAGGAACATTTGGAACATTTAAGTGCTGTTTTTATTGCTTTACGTGATGCACGTTTGTTTGGTAACCTTGGAAAGTGCACCTTTTGCACAGACCGAGTATCTTTTCTTGGCTATGTTGTTACTCCACAGGGAATTGAAGTTGATAAAGCCAAGATTGAAGCTATTGAGAGTTGGCCGCAGCCCAAAACGGTCACACAAGTGAGGAGTTTCCTTGGCCTCGCTGGTTTCTATAGGCGTTTTGTCAGAGATTTCAGCACCATTGCTGCACCTCTCAATGAGCTTACAAAGAAGGATGTGCCTTTTGTTTGGGGTACCGCACAGGAAGAAGCCTTCACGGTATTGAAAGATAAGTTGACACATGCTCCTTTACTCCAACTTCCTGATTTTAATAAGACTTTTGAGCTTGAATGTGATGCTAGTGGAATTGGATTAGGAGGTGTGTTATTACAAGATGGCAAACCTATTGCATACTTTTCTGAAAAATTGAGTGGGCCTAGTCTGAACTATTCTACTTATGATAAAGAATTATATGCTCTTGTTCGGACCTTAGAAACATGGCAACATTATTTATGGCCCAAGGAATTTGTTATACATTCTGATCATGAATCTTTGAAACACATTAAAAGTCAAGCAAAACTGAACCGTAGACATGCTAAATGGGTTGAATTCATTGAGACTTTCCCTTATGTCATTAAACACAAGAAGGGTAAAGAAAATGTTATTGCTGATGCCTTGTCTTGTCGTTATACTATGCTTTCACAACTTGACTTTAAAATATTTGGTTTGGAGACCATCAAAGATCAATATGTTCATGATGCTGAATTTAAAGATGTTTTGCAGAATTGTAAGGAAGGGAGAACTTGGAACAAGTTCGTTCTTAACGATGGATTTGTGTTTCGTGCTAACAAGCTATGCATTCCAGCTAGCTCCGTTCATCTTTTGTTGTTGCAGGAGGCGGATGGAGGAGGATTAATGGGACACTTTGGCGTCAAGAAGATGGAGGATATACTTGCTACACATTTCTTTTGGCCAAAGATGAGACGGGATGTTGAGCGTTTTCTTGCTCGCTGCACTACATGTCAAAGAGCTAAGTCACGACTCAATCCTCATGGTTTATATATGCCTTTGCCAGTACCTAGTGTTCCTTTGGGAGGATATATCTATGGACTTTGTTTTAGGTTTACCTCGAACAAAGAAGGGGAGGGATAGCATATTTTTTGTCGTGGATAGGTTCTCGAAAATGGCACACTTTATACCATGTCATAAAAGCGATGATGCTTGTTAATGTTGCTGATTTGTTCTTTCGTGAAATTATTCGCTTGCATGGTGTGCCAAATACTATTGTTTCAGATCGTGATACTAAATTTCTTAGCCACTTTTGGAGATGTTTATGGGCTAAGTTGGGGACTAAACTGCTTTTTAGTACTACTTGTCACCCCCAAACTGATGGACAAACTAAAGTAGTCAATAGAACATTGTCTACTATGCTTAGGGCTGTTTTGGAGAATAACAAGAAAATGTGGGAAGAATGCTTGCCTCATATTGAATTTGCTTATAATCGTTCATTGCATTCTACTACTAAGATGTGCCCTTTTGAAATTGTGTATGGTTTCCTACCTCGTGCACCTATTGATTTGTTGCCTCTTCCATCTTCGGAGAAGGTTAATTTTGATGCTAAAGAACGTGCTGAATTGATTTTAAAAATGCATGAGTCATTGAGCGTATGAATGCTAAATATAAACTTGCTGGAGATAAGGGTAGAAAACATGTTGTGTTTGCACCTGGTGATCTTGTTTGGTTACATTTGCGTAAGGATAGATTTCCTAATTCGTGCAAATCAAAGCTAATGCCACGTGCTGATGGTCCTTTTAAGGTGTTAGAGAAAATAAATGATAATGCATATAAACTTGAGCTGCCTGCAGATTTTGGGGTTAGTCCCACTTTTAACATTGCAGATTTGAAGCCTTATTTGGGTGAGGACGATGAACTTTCATCGAGGACGACTTCATTTCAAGAAGGGGAGGATGATGAGGACATCAATACCATTGTTACACCCACAGCCCCTGCTGCTATACATATTTGACCAATTACTAGAGCTCGTGCACGCCAATCGAATTATCAGGTACTTTCGTTTCTTGGTAACGATTCTAATGTTCATGAGAATATGATGCTGCCTAAATTGGATACATTTGTCTTGCTTACAAATGAAGGGCCTAGCTTGGAGAAGAAAGATGAACCTTGGAACAAGTTCAAGCGTGGAGATGATGGCATGCGCAAGGGGATCCAGAACAGAGTTACAAGTGATGATTTCAGGACTTTGAAGCCACCATAAGGAGTGCATGAAGCCTTGGATGAAATATACAAGATGCCACTTCATAAATTTCGTCCAGAGGCTATTTTAGGTGCTGCGTCACCTTATTATTGGGCCAGGCCCATGTATTTTTGAAATACTTAAGTATAGGCTGTTTTTAGAGTCCGTATGTGTGGGGAAACAAGAGTTAGGGTTGGTTTCGGACCCCTCCTCCAAGGGCCACGAAATCCCCCCCCCCCTCTTCCTCCATATATACAGCCCTTAGGGCGTCGTTTAGACTTTGGGTTTTGTTTAGATTAAAAGTTTTCCATAGCTGCAACTTCGCGTAATTCGTTTGTGTCCAACGACCAGACCAAGACGTCACAAAACCCCACCTTGATCAATAAAGCTTTCATTTTATATTCGCAATATCCAGATTGTAATCTCAGTTTCTTGCTTGTTCTTCATTTGCTCGCAGGAAACAGACCCTCGTGGTCAGGTTGATCGTGCTCCGGCATAGTCAATAACCCTCGGAAGCTGGTTTAGCGATTGCTAAGGCGCGACGTCTCGCACGTTCGTAGTCGGATCGTCAAGATCGACTCCCACAAAAAACGATAGCCACCATCACATCGAAACATCGGGACACCTTCGCCTCTATCAAGGCCGAGGCGGCCATGGTGGACGGTGACGAACTCCAGCGAGATGAGGCGATCCTGGTGACCAAATGAGGCGAGGGAGGGATGGGTGAGCTGCGGGAGGGCTCGGGCATGCCTTATATAGCCGAGGGAGGGATCTGGAGCATCACTAGTGAGCTTGAGCAGTGCTCTAATGGAGGTCAAGGGCAGGGCATGGCACGGGCACTGTTCTAGCGGCGCATTGATGGCAAACCACGACGATGCATCGATGCAGGGCGATGCAGTCGAGCACGGGCGAGCTCCTGGACAAGGTTTGAGGTCGAGACGAGGAGGAAGGAGACGAGCATAGTGGCCTGAACAAGCCAGAGCATGCGTGCAGCCATGATGCAAGCGTGATCACCACGCACTGGCGCAAGCGGCGCTCTTTGGCGTGGCCAACCATGTCCAATAGATTGACCTTGATGCCCTTAGTCAAAATGAGGAAATAAGTCGGTCCAGGGGCAAAGAAGAGATTTGCACTTAGCTCCAAAAGTAAATCAGTAAGAAGGTGTTTGTAACTTGCTGTGGTTAGACCAGCTAGGTAACGTCGTAACTAGTTTGTATGCTGATGATCACACACTAAGGTGATACTGATCACCAAAAATCAGACTAAAAGGAGGCGTTTAGATGAGGGTTGCAGTAGAAAGTGCAATACTGGCCAGAATTGGGGATTTGGATGATCCACTCACATACTTGATCTCTGTGATCTGAAATTTCGCAGAGAGGGGTTATATGATGATATGAAGCTTCTATAAAAGTTTCATGCCATTTAGAAATACCAAAGTTCACTTGCTTCACAAAGCTTCATTCTGGACAGAAACTTGGAAAAATTACCCAGGGCAATTGGATTAACCAATGGAGGTAAAACTTGGTGGAAGGAGTTTATATAGGTAGAAACATGTCCTGGTAAATTTTCAACTCAATTGAAGTAATATAAAATATAGTTGCTTCACAAACTGAAAATCTGACCAGAAGCTAAGATTTGGGGCTGGGCTCACATAGATGAGTTACATGAGCTCATATTTGGTGGAGAGTCATGATAAGATCATAGGAAGGACCTTGCAAAATTGCAACTCATTTGGATATGCCTAGCTTGTACTTCCTTCACAATCACTTCACTCATACATGAACTTTGAAAAATTGCTCAGGAATATTTACTAGGCCAATTGAGTCGAATTTTGGCACAGGTCAATTATTTGGACAGGAAAAGATGTCCAAGAAGTTTGGGTTGAATTGGGCAAAGATAAATAGCACTTGCTTCACAATGTGCCATTTAGGATAGAATAGAAAATGAATTTATTGAGCATGATGGGAAACATGGCCAATGATATATTTTGCCATATTTGAGGAATATATTACCCAAACAATTTATGAGAATTATTTGGGAATTTTAGGAGTAACATAAATATAGGTTGCTTCACAACCTAGGGTTTTAAGGGTTATTCCTTTATCAGAAAAGGAATATTCCCAATAAAAGAATTTTGTGTTAGGTCAAAGGTGGAAATGACATGATCTTGGGATGATGAAGAGGGTGACAAGCCACTATAAAACCTAGGAAGACATGATCTTCCCAAGTTTCAGAACCACGTAGCCACGGAAAAGCAAATCAAAACAGGAAATCCAAGAAAATCAAAGGAAAAAGGAAAGGGCAAAAATCCAGGTTGTTACAAACCTTCCCCCCCTTAAAGAAATCTCGTCCTCGAGATTTGGTTGCTCAGGGTTAAATAATCTTTCTAACTTGAAGAAACCGTTTCCAACTCGGGTTTCTTTTATTTATTCTCTTATAATATTTCCACTGAATTGGTTCTGACTGACTGTCTTGACCTGGGGTGGTTTGCTTCACCGCATCTGACATTCTGACAGGACGTACCTCATATGTTTCTGTTTATACCGACTCAAATTTTCTTTCATATCTATTGGCTGAGCTAGCATCCGAAATATTATTTTTACAGACATACTGGTCCTTCTTGATATTGGTCCTTGCTGGAAATGTTATTCTAGTATCGAGTATCGAGAATATTCCACGGGGTTGGGGAACATATCTTCCCGTGGAACAAAGAATCTCTTCTATCTAGGCATCGGATTCCTCGAATATAGACATGCCTTCTGGTTCCAAAATAGTGATGTGGATCATATCTGTTTTTGCTAACGGATGCTGACATCTTGCATGAGTTTCTGACTTATCTTGACTGGCTTCACAGTATTGAGTATCCAAGTTGTACCAAAGGTTTGACTGTCGCTTTTCATGACTGATAGAAAAATGCACCATCTCCTGATGATAAGATTTGCAGACTTGACTGGCGATGATCTTGGCAAAGAATCCCATCCACACAGACTATTCTTTTAATTGCTTCCCTTATGCAAGAGATAACAATCCTCAAAGTATGTGTTTTCACACTAATTCTTCATTTTTTTCCAGTATCTCCTTGGGAATAACAGTCTGTGCAATGCTCCATCGCGGGTGTTGAGGTCAATATATTGAGATGTTCATGAGTCTGACTAGACAGACTCGGGTATTCAATGCTGACAGTTCTGAGCATACTGTGGACTGAGCTGGTTGCCTCGCTATGAGGTCCTTACCACAATGGAGTATACTTCTTGGGTTTGCCGTGGAATAAGACGGTCTTGGGTATCCACATATTTCACATAATAACCGGCATACCTGTATTGTTGGTCTTGCTCTTTCATTATTACTTTCTTCATCTGGATCCTCAGCTGAAAGAGCGGGGACTTACATATATCCTTGATTATTTTCACGGCCCTGAATATTGTTACGTACAATATCTGGAACTCATACCTTGGTCTGGTGCATGTTTTGAGCCTCGGTATATTTATCCGGCTCACATGTGGTTATAGAGACCTCAATACTGTTGTGGATTATGCCGGATAGTGATAGGGTTAATGACATCATATTGTTGGATGTGCGGGACTGATCTTGATAATCACTGCCAAGATTATTGTCTCAATGTTGTCTTTCCTTCAAGACTTGTTGATTATGGCCTCACCCACTGGTTTTTGTTTCTTGAATAACCGGTGAGGTTGTCGGATGCGTATCGTGAATTCTTCCTTGTGCGAGAGAATGGCATGGACTTGGCAGCATACTGGATGACCTAATATCTGATTTTCAAGGCATACCTTTGTTCTGACTGATTTTTGTTTCAGACCAAATTTTCGCAGATCTGCCATTTGGAAAACACTGTCATATGCTGACAATTCATAATTTAATGTCTTGTATTAGTGATGTATAAAAGAATACTGGGCAGCTTGCGTTGGAAGCCATCGGTATACCGTGCTGAGGAAGACTGGGTGGCTTATGCTCGAAGCCTCCGGTGGATGTCTTATTGAGGAAAAACGGGGTATCGTACCTCATAAGCTTCCCCCTTAAAGACTTTACTAGGGAAGACTCGGTACCTTATGCCAGAAGCTTTTGCAGTATTTTATTGAGAAGGCTGAATATCTTGCATGGGAATCCATTCATACCCTATCAATGCAGACTGGGAACCTTATCTTTATACACTTCGTCAATAAATTGTGGAGAAGGACGGGACTGATTTTCTTGGTGGAAGGACATATATATATTTTTGTCAATCCAGCAGCTGATTATTCATATGGCAAGAATTGTCTAACTGTCCTTACTGAATTCACCGTGCAATTGGACTGACTTCTAGGTGTCATAAGGTTTTAATTTTGACTTATGGCACATTCAGTCATTGTGCATAGCCCATACCTTTGACTTGAAATGCACGATTGATCCAATTTTGTCCTCTTTCTGATTTAATCTTTGTTGCAATAAAGTGTATCTCTGACAGGTACTTGTTGCTGAAAGTCTGATCAAAATACAATTTGTATCCGAACGGATGTCTGCAATACAATGCTGTCGGCTGAAATTCTCATTGCTTTTAACTGAATGCCTTGGTGTATATCTGTACTGCTTACGGCTTCTTCTGATCCGGTGTTGGTCGAGGAATAATTTCCATAAGGGGGTAACACCGAGGATTCAAGGCAAAGAAGCACGAGAAAACGATCTATTGCAACGAAGCACACAGCAAACAAGCTACAAAGCTGCCCCACACAAGCACACATAAGCATGATACCACAGCAGATGCACAAGCACTACACGAAGGATTACATCCTACGCTTGAGCAAATGCTCGCGAACTAACGAGGAAGCTAAGGGAGTAGCGAGTGGAACCACTGACTCTGAAACTCCGGATGGACAAGGCGGAGGAGTTGGAGAAGCTGGCAGAGACTGAGGTATAGCGACACCAAGCAATCTCCTGGCTCGAATGGCGTCTCGGACTAACTCAGAAATAAGACTATATGTAGCAAACAAATGCAACAACCAAATGCAGCAAGCAAGGGTAACAACCAGACACTATACTATCGTTTTCTAACGTTCCAGCGGACTAGGACGCTCTACAGCCAGACCTGCTCTGATACCAAGTCTGTGGCACCCCGGCTCAGAGAAAACCGGAACGCCCCATATTCCAGCCCAGAGTTCAAGGTGAAGTCTTCTGGAATACGGCACTGCTTAGTATAGAACAAACCATCTCTCTAGTACAACACGAATATGAATACATGTGTTCTGATATTACAATGAATAACATCGGCACGGCGACATTACGCCAACCACGGTTGCTCTATACAAGTAGCATAACAACTCGAAGCAGCGGAACAACTACTGACAGTGGAACAACGAACGGTGATGATGGACTCTAATCCGCAGGGACTCTGGCTGGAACGTTTATCCTAGCTCGCGCACATAGGAACAACACCAAACAAGCAAGCAATCCAGGCACGGCCTACAAGCTGGCATGACACGCCAGGTCAGTAAATTGAATGTACTTGCAAGCTCACAATAACCAGAAGCATTCAAGACAAACAACAACATGGCACTTACAGGTTAAGCAGGGATTATCATGAGATCATCAAAATAACATGGCCTGAACAATATGAACATAATACTGCTAGAAAAATAGGAGCATGACATGAACATAATACTTCTAGAACAATATGATCATGGCATGAACATATAAATCTAATGATACTAGCATGCAACATGATGACACTATATGCATCGTGTATTTTGCTCGGGTTACCTCATAACCATCACATGCATCACTTACCAACCTCGGACATTACACGATCATCTCAGGACCAAATCAATCTTGGTATAAACAATACCGCAGTAATCATCAAATGACCACAAGGAGCTTGATCTTTACCCATGATTCTCGCACAACATCACGAATATCCAATAACTCGGTATCCTCGATACCACGGTGATCATTCCGGTGATCACAACCATGAACAACACTTGCTCTCAAACGGTGATCTTTCTGGCGATCACAACCAACTTATCTCATCATCGAATCGGGGTTGTTATTAAGCACATTATTATTATTACTGTTGACTCACAGTGTGACAAACTACGAACTGGGCCCTTATCCGTGGGCGCGGCTATCTATAGATTTAATATACACTCTGTAGAGGTTACTACATTGTACCCACACTACGGAACCCATGGCCTCGCACTCCCATTCGGGTGGACCAACGGTGTTCCGACAAAACCGATCTATTGCCATGACACTCTCCCGGCCACTCCGACCCACTCCCAACTGGGCTAGTCCTGGGTGGCCCCGTGTCTACCAAAGACACAACGACCACCGTCGTGGCCAAACGTCCCTCACGGGGACCGTCCCTCACAGGGACCGGATCCATAATAACAACAACGGGCACACAAGGTTATGTCTGCTTACCGGGCCAGGGTACCGCACGCCCATAACCTTCCCTAGTTGGAGGCGCCGGCGAGAGGCACGACAATAGACCCAGTTAGGACCTTCCCCTAAAGGTAAGCGTGGTTGCACTGGTCAGTTCGATATGGTGGCACCATGACTTAGCCAACAGGTGTTTAAGTTCAATTTAATCCGGTTAAACTTGAATGCAAATATGCTGAGCCATGATAAAATAACATGATACAATTACAATGCACGAGCATGATATCAACATAAGCACAGGTGCAACATAACTAGCCACCATATCAACAATGAATCATCTCCAACTGAGCATGGCATAATGAAGAGCATGAATATTACCAGTACAACAGTACTCATAGCATAACATGATCACTAGCATCAACAATAAACATCATGCAAGAACATATCAACAATGCCATCATGCAAGCATTTAACCAACTGGATGCAATGGAATATGCATAACAACGGTACTCGGGACAGACGACAGTCATGCACCGAAGACCATTACCAACATCAACATATACTACTATCAAGCATAAGCATATGAAAAGAATACTAGCAACTAGCAGGGCATGACAACTAGGTGCATAACAACATAGCAAGAAAGTAAGCATGAATCCATAAGCATTATCGAAACAACTATAACCATATTTTAAGCAAGCAAACATTTAATAAATATTCAAGTTGAAAACCATGGCTACTGCATGACTATCATGCAGGTGGGTATTGTGGCTTGCCTGGGGTGACGGAGACTCCAGGAAGAAGTGCGGTGAAGCCGCGGAACGAAACGTCGGACGGTACGTTCTCGGAGGGGGCTGATTAGAGGAAAGGGCAAAATGGTCATTTTCACTGTGAGAACACCTAGTGAAAATGCTACCAAAAGATAGAGCTCGACGATACGAAGAAGTGTGCGTTGGTTTCACCTTAATCGGAGTTACGGTTGAAAAGTTGTGAAGGTTGGAAGAACAGGGACTAATCTGTGAAAAAATTATCACCAACGGGTCCCTCAGTGGATAAGGCAGAAACACATTTGAGAAAATACGCCTTCTGACTTAGAAAACATACTTCAGGCCAAAGTAGAAACAGAATACGCTTTTAGAAAAGAGGAGACGTACTCTGGGAAATGCGTTTCCACTTGCCACGTGGGATGGTGGGGGTGAGACAATGGCGCGTGGAGCCCATGGAGCAGGGGGGAGGGGCCAGCGCTCGTGTCTTCTTCCTCCTCGCGCCTCTGTTCCCTCGTGGAACAGAGCGAAGGCAGGGGAGGGAAGCGGCGATGGGGCCGACTGGCCCGGTGGCCTCCGGCCAAACCGAGCGCACCGGCGGGCTCGCGAGGATGCAGCGCTTCCGTTCAGGGGCGAAGGACCGCGCGGGGAGCAGTGGAGGACGCGGGGACGGAGGAGAACCGAGAGGCAGGGGCGGGCGGTGGTGGTGATGGGCAGGTGTCTCTGGCGGTAGGGAGGCGAGGTGGAGGGCTTGGGGAGGCTCGCCGGAGAGTGGTGGACCTCGTGGGGGTGTCAGGAGGGGGAGAGGAGGCTCGGGATGGCCGGATGGAGGGCTCCCGAGAGGTGAGGCGGCGGCCAAGCTCTGGGAGGCGCGTCCACAGGGCTCTCCGGGGATGAACGAGTGGTTGGGGCGGCTGAGTGGAACGAGGGGGGCTCGATGGACGTGGTGGGAGGAGGAGAGGAGGCTTGGCTTGGCCGGAATCATGCCGAGGCCCAGGGCTGGGCCAGCAAAACTCGAGGCCCTGTGCCAAACCCTAAAATTGGCCCTACCTCACTAAAAAATACATAAATGGAGTATAACTATAATAATATGAAAATCATAATATCTTACATAATAGTGGGAAATACCAAGAATCATACCTATTCTTGGTTTTATAGTCTTCACTTAAACAACAACATTCTTTTAGTGTTCTTCAATACTTCACTCTCGAAAGCAATTGAGACGGTGAGACCGTGTTAAAACATTGACTTTTTTTGTTTCTTTAAACACATTTTGTGACCAGATTCATGTTTTCTAAATGAACACATGGCTTGGATCTAGCGATATTAAACACCTGATAGATGAAAACAATAAAATTAGTTGCAATATTTTAGCAAAACTATATAGGAGGAAAAAATCGAAACTCACAGTTAAAAGGGCTCACGGGATCACTGGTTATCAATGCTACGATGCTTAAAAATTAGAGATGTTGCGACCTTTCCCTGCCTTCCTGCCGGTTGCCGTCTCGCTGGCCGATGGCCTGGCCGCCGCACGAATAAAGGAAGGGATGCTTCGCTCGCTCCTCTCGATCGCTGGACCCTGATGCTAGGAGGCGTCACAAACTTGAGATTTGGGCCTGCTTCAGGCGCGGGCGCGAGGACAGCAGCCCAGAGCCAGATAGAAGGGGCCCATTTATAAATAATAAAAGCCTAGCTCGAAAATCTGAGGCCCCCTGAAAGCTAGGGGCCCTGTGCGGGGGCACAGGTTGCACCCCCTTAGGCTCGAGCCTGCCGAGGCCGAGGCGGCCATGGTGGAAGACGACGAACTCCGGCGAGATGAGGCGATCCTGGTGACCAAATGAGGCGAGGGAGGGATGGGTGAGCTGCAGGAGGGCTCGGGCATGCCTTATATAGCCAAGGGGGGCTCTGGAGCATCGCTAGTGAGCTTGAGCAGTGCTCTAATGGAGACCAGGGGCAGGGCATGGCACGGGCACTGTTCTAGTGGCGCCTTGATGGCGAACCAGGACGATGCACCGATGCAGGGTGATGCAGTCGAGCACGGGAGAGCTCCTGGACAAGGTTTGAGGTCGAGACGAGGAGGGAGGAGATGAGCATAGTGGTCGGAACAAGCCAGAGCACGCCTGCAGCCATGACGCAAGCGTGATCACCACGCGCACTGGCGCAAGCGGTGCTCTTTGGCATGGCCAACCATGTCTAGTAGATTGACCTTGGTGCCCTCAGTCAAAATGAGGAAATAAATCGGTCCAGGGGCAAAGAAGAGATTTGCACTTAGCTCCAAAAGTAAATCAGTAAGAAGGTGTTTGTAACTTGCTGTGGTTAGACCAGCTAGGTAACATCGTACCTTGTTTGTATGCTAATGATCACACACTAAGGTGATACTGATCACCAAAAATCAGACTAAAAGGAGGCGTTTAGATGAGAGTTCCAGTAGAAAGTGCAATACTGGCCAGAATTGGGATTTGGATGATGCACTCACATACTTGATCTCTGTAAGCTGAAATTTGGCAGAGAGGGGTTATATGATGATATGAAGCTTCTATAAAAGTTTTATGCCATTTAGAAATACCAAAGTGGCACTTGCTTCACAAAGCTTCATTCTGGACAGAAACTTGGAAAAATTACCCAGGGCAATTGGATTAACCAATTGAGGTAAAACTTGGTGGAGGGATTTTATATAGGTAGAAACCTGTCCTGGTAAATTTTCAGCTCAATTGAAGTAATATAAAATATAGTTGCTTCACAAACTGAAAATCTGACCAGAAACTAAGATTTGTGGCTGGGCTCACATAAATGAGTTACATGAGCTCATATTTGGTGGAGAGTCATGATAAGATCATAGGAAGGACCTTGCAAAATTGCAACTCATTTGGATATGCCTAGCTTGTACTTCCTTCACAATCACTTCACCGAGACAGGAACTTTGAAAAATTGCTCAGGAATATTTACTAGGCCAATTGAGTCTAATTTTGGCACAGGTCAATTATTTGGATAGGAAAAGATGTCCAAGAAGTTTGGGTTGAATTGGGCAAATATAAATAGCACTTGCTTCACAATGTGCCATTTAGGACAGAATAGAAAATGAATTTATTGAGCATGATGGGAAACATGGCCAATGATATATTTTGCCATATTTGAGGACGATATTACCCAAACAATTTATGAGAATGATTTAGGAATTTTAGGAGTGACAAAAATATAGGTTGCTTCACAACCTAGGGTTTTAAGGGTTATTCCTTTATCAGAAAAGGAATATTCCCAATAAAAGAATTTTGGGTTTGGTCAAAGATGGAAATGACATGATCTTGGGATGATGAAGAGGGTGACAAGCCACTATAAAACCTAGGAAGACATGATCTTCCCAAGTTTCAGAACCATGTAGCCACGGAAAAGCAAATCAAAACAGGAAATCCAAGAAAATCAAAGGAAAAAAGAAAAGGGCAAAAATCCAGGATGTTACAATAAACTCAAAGTTCATCAGATCCCAACAAACACACCGCAAAAAGAGTTGCATCATATGGATCTCCAAGAGCCATTGTATTGAGAATCAAGAGAGAGAGATGAAGCCATCTAGCTACTAACTATGGACCCGAAGGTCTACAAAGAACTACTCACGCATCATCGAAGAGGCACCAATGGAGGTGGTTTACCCCATCCAAGATGGTGTCTAGATTGGATCTGGTGGTTCTGGACTCTGCGGCGGCTGGATGAATATTTCATCGACTCCCCTAGGGTTTTGGGAATATTTGGGTATTTATAGAGCAAAGAGGCGGTCCAGGGGGCACCCGAGGTGGGCACAACCCACCAGGGCGCGCCTGGGCCTCCTGGGGCGCCCTGGTGGGTTGTCACCTCCTCGGGACTTCCCCCAGGTGCTACAAGGGCTCAACTTGTCCCTTGTGGTCCATAATAAATCTCCGTAAAGTTTCTGGCATTTGGACTCCGTCTGATATTGGTTTTCTGCGATGTAAAAAACACGGAAAAAACAGGAACTGGCACTTGGCACTATGTCAATAGGTTAGTACCAAACAACGATATAAAATGACTATAAACTGATTATAGAACATCCAAGATTGATAATATAACAGCATGAAACAATCAAAAATTATAGATACATTGGAGACGTATCAGCATCACCAAGCTTAACTCCTACTCGTCCTCGAGTAGGTAAGTGATAAAAATAGAATTTTTGATGTGGAGTGATGTTTAACATGTCATATCACATTCTTTTCTTTATAGCATGGACAACTGGACTTTTTATGTGGTTCAAAGCAATAGTCTAGTGTTGACATAATAATTTAGATATTCAAGCATATCAACAAGCAACCATGTCTTTCAAAATATCAATGCTAAAATAAGTTATCCCTACAAAATCATATAGTCTTGTCATGCTCTGTCTTCCTAACACAAAGTATTTATCATGCACAACCCCGATGACAAGCCGAGCAATTGGTTCATACTTTTTAACGCGCTTCAGCTTTTTCAACTCTTACGCAATACATGAGCGCAAGCCATGGATATAGCACTACGGGTGGAATAGAGTATGATGATAGGGGTAAATATAGAGAAGACAAAAAAAGTAAGAAAGTCTCACATTGATGCGGCTAATGAACGGGCTATGGAGATGCCCATCAATCGATATCAACGTGAGGTGTAGGGATTGCCATGCAATGAATGCACTAAGAGCTATAAGTGTATGAAAGCTCAATATGGAAACTAAGTGGGTGTGCATCTAATCCTATAATGAAAAATTCCCACTAGTATATGAAAGTGACAACATAGGAGACTCTCCATATGAAAAACATGGTGCTACTTTGAAGCACAAGTGTGGTAAAGGATACTAGCAATGCCCCTTCTCTCTTTGTTTATTTTTTCCTTTTTCCTTTTTTCCTTTTTTCTTTTTTTCCTTTTTTTCTTTTTCTCTCATTGTCCGGAGTCTCATCCCGACTTGTGGGGGAATCATAGTCTCCATCATCCTTTCCTCACTGGGGCACTACTCTAAAAATGAATAATGATGATCATCACACTTCTTTTTTACTTATAACTCAAAAGAAACAAAAATTACAACTCGATACCTATGACAAGTATGACTCTATATGAATGCCTCTGGCAATGATCTAGCGTAACATGTATGAAAAATGATGAACGGTGGCTAAGCCACAAACACTATGTCAGCTATATGATCATGCAAAGCAATATGACAATGAATGCTCAAGTCATCAAACGAAAACGGTGCAAGTTGTGTGGCAATATATCTCAGAATGGCCATGGAAAAGCCATAATAGGTAGGTATGGTGGCTGTTTTGAGGAGGATATAATGAGGCTTATGTGTGATAGAGCGTATCATATCACGGGGTTTGGATGCACCTGCGAAGTTTGCACCATGTCTCAATGTGAGAAAGGGCAATGCACAGTACTGTAGAGGCTAGCAAATTGCGAAAAGGTAAGAGTGCGTATAATCCATGGACTCACATTAGTCATAAAGAACTCATATACTTATTACAAAAGTTTATTAGCCCTCAAAGCAAAGTACTACTACCCATGCCCTAGGGGGTAGATTGGTAAGGAAAAGACCATCGCTCGTCCCCGACCGCCACCCATAAGGAAGACAATCAAAAATAAATCATGCTCCAACATCATAGCATAACGAGAGACTATACGTGCATGCTTCAGAATCACAAACCTTAACACCAATATTCCTACTAGAGCATAATTACTCATCAACATAACTCACATATCACACCATCATATCTCAAAACTATTACTAAGGATCAATTTTATTTTGTCCAATGATCTTCATGGCATTTTTCTTTTCATTATCCTTTCTTGGATATCTATCACTTTGGGACTAATTTTCATGTGTTGCTTTTCATAAGCTCAAACAAATATAAGTGAAGATCATGAGCATAGTATTTCATTCTCTCAAAATAATTTAAGTGAAGCAAGAGAGATTTTCTTCAAAATTTTACTAACTCTCAAATAAATCTAAGTGAAGCAAGAGAGCATTTCTTCAAAATTACTAAGCACACCGTGCTCAAAAAGATATAAGTGAAGCACTAGAGCAAGTCCTAGCTCATAAAAGATTAAAGTGAAGCATAGAGAGCAATTCTAACAAATAATGACATAATTTTGGCTCTCTCAAATAGGTGTGTCCAGCAAGGATTGATGAATTAAAACACAAAATAAAACAAGCAAAGACTCATATCATACAAGACGCTCCAAGCAATATACATATCATGTGACGAATAAAAATATAGTCTCGAGTAAAATACCGATAGTTGTTGGAAGAAAGAGGGGATGCCACTCGGGGGCATCCCTAAGCTTAGTTGGTTGCTCATTTTTGGATAATAGCTTGGGATGCCGGGGCATACCTAAGCTTAGGCTCTTCCATCCTTCCTTCATCCATCGTAAGATAACCCAAAACTTGAAAACTTCAATCACACAAAACTCAACAAAACCTTCGTGAGATCCGTTAGTATAAGAATAATAAACCACTACTATAAGTGTTGTGTCAAACCAATTCATATTTTGTTTTTGTATTATATCTACTATATTCCAAATTTTCTATGGCAAAAACTCATCAAAGAAAACCATAGAGCCATCAAAATAAGCACACAACACAAAGAAAATAGAATTTGTCAAAACAGAACAGTCTGTAGCAATCCGACTATTTCGAATACTTCTATAACTCCAAGAACTCTGAAAAAATAGGACAACCCGAGAAATTTGTATATTGATCTAACTCAAGTGGAATGGGTATTTTATCGATCTCTGGTAAAAAATGAAAATTAATTTTGTGAGTGTAAAAGTTTCTGTTATTTCAGCAAGATCAAACAACTATCACCCAAGAAGATCCTAAAGGCTTTACTTGGCACAAACACTAATTAAAACATAAAAACACAATCATAAAAGTAGCATAATTGTGCTAACACACAAGAATAGAAAGCAAAAGGCAAAAATAAATTTTATTCATTGGGTTGCCTCCCAACAAGCGCCATAGTTTTACGCCCTTAGCTAGGCATAAAGCAATGATCTAAGTTTTGTCTTCTTTGTCCAACTCTTCAATCAAACACTTAGAATCCTTCAAGGATTTAGAATAAAGATTTTCAATAACCATACTCCTAGGAATAAATTCAAAGATTTCATTCTTGCAAAAAGGATCTCTCATCACTTCAACAAAATCTGGGTGAACACTAATCATCTTAAGATCTCCATTATTACTATTACTAGAAGTGGCACCCTTGTTCCTGGATCTCCTACTCTTTACGAGAGTTTCCTCGGAAATTTTAGTGGTAGCAAAATCCGTGCTTGGGTTACTAAAGATTTATTCCAATTTATCGATCCGAGACGGACTTTCTTCTATTCTTTCATGGACTAAGGTACCCCTCTCTTTTAACAACTTAAAGATATCTCCCGCTTTTGACCCAATATGAGTAGCAAAATTATGCATCTTTTTATATATTATTTCCATATGATCTTCGGTGAGCATTTTCTTTTCGATAACATCTAATCTTTCCATAACGTGCTCAAGAGTCAAAATTGTTTCATTAACCATAAGAGGTGGTGAACCCACTAAATTTCCCATAGCATTAAGGGCATCAAAAGGAGGACCCATTAAGAAATTGCCACCGGTAATCGTATCAAGGACGAACCTATACCAAGTGGTGATGCCAACATAAAAACAACGCAGAAGCACAACAGTAGATTTCTTACGGATAGATCTATTATGAGCATTGCAAATTCTATACCAAGCATCTTTTAAATTTTCTCCTCCCCTTTGTTTAAAGTTGAGGACTTTTTCCTCGGGAGTGCAAGCAATAGAAGGAGAACCATCCATAACGATGAAATGCATGCAAAAACAGATCCGGTAAGAAAATGGCGAACGGAAAAGAGAGGCGAATAAAACGACAAATTTTTGTGAAGTGGGGGAGAGGAAAACGAGAGGCAAATGGCAAATAATGTAAATTGCAAGGAGATGAGATTTGTGATTACGAACCTGGTTATGAAGAAGATCCTCCCCGACAACGGCGCCAGAAATTCCTTTTGATTGCTCTCTGGTTATAGAAAAGCTCATGTCTGCTAGGACTACGTTGGTATTTCCCCAAAGAGGAAGGGATGATGTAGCACAGCGATGGTAGGTATTTCCCTCAGTGAAGAAACCAGGGTTATCGAACCAGTAGGAGAACCAAGCAACACAACATAAACAACACCTGCACACAAATAACAACACCTCGCAACCTGATGTGTTAAAGGGGTTGTCAATCCCTTTCGGGTAACGATGCGAGAAAATTGTAGTAGATTGAAATAATAGATCGCAAATAAAATAAATTGCAACAAAGTATTTTTGTATTTTTTGTTTAATAGATCTGAATAAAAATTCAAAGGAAAAGTAGATCGCAAGCAAATATATGAGGAAGAAGACCCAGGGGCCGTAGGTTTCACTAGTGGCTTCTCTCGAGAAAAATAGCAAACAGTGGGTAAACAAATTATTGTTGGTCAATTGATAGAACCTCAAATAATTATGACGATATTCAGGCAATGATCATTACATAGGCATCACGTCCAAGATTAGTAGACCGACTCCTGCCTGCATCTACTACTATTACTCCACACATCGACCGCTATCCAGCATGTATCTAGTGTATTAAGTTCATGGAAAAACGGAGTAATGCAATAAGAACGATGACATGATGTAGACAAGATCCGTTTATCTATTGCATAGATATATATCCCATCTTTTTATCCTTAGTAGCAACGATACATACGTGTCGGTCCCTTTTCTGTCATTGGGATCAAGCATCGCAAGATCGAACCCACTACCGGGCACCTCTTCCCATTGCAAGATAAAAAGATCAAGTTGGCCAAACAAAACCCAAAAATCGGAGAAGAAATACGAGGCTATAAGAGATCATGCATATAAGAGATCACAGAAACTCAAATAACTTTCATGGATATAAAAAGATATGACTGATCATAAACTCAAAGTTCATCAGATCCCAACAAACACACCGCAAAAAGAGTTACATCATATGGATCTCCAAGAGCCATTGTGTTGAGAATCAAGAGAGAGAGATGAAGCCATCTAGCTACTAACTATGGAACCGAAGTTCTACAAAGAACTACTCACGCATCATCGAAGAGGCACCAATGGAGGTGGTGTACCCCATCTGAGATGGTGTCTAGATTGGATCTGGTGGTTCTGGACTCTGCGGCGGCTGGATGAATATTTCATCGGGGTTTTGGGAATATTTGGGTATTTATAGAGCAAAGAGGCGATCCGGGGGCACCCGAGGTGGGCACAGCCCACCAAGGCATGCCTGGGCCTCCTGGCGCGCCCTGGTGGGTTGTCCCCTCCTCGGGACTTCCCCCAGGTGCTACCAGGGCCCAACTTGTTCCTTGTGGTCCATAATAAATCTCCATAAAGTTTCATGGCATTTGGACTCCGTCTGATATTGATTTTCTGCGATGTAAAAAACATGGAAAAACAGGAACTGACACTTGGCACTATGTCAATAGGTTAGTACCAAAAAATGATATAAAATGACTATAAATGATTATAGAACATCCAAGATTGATAATATAACAACATGAAACAATCAAAGATTATAGAAGCGTTGGAGACGTATCAAAGCCCTGCGCGGATCACATCACCATCACTGCCACCACGCCGTCGTGCTGATGAAACTCTCCCTCCACACTTTGCTGGATCAAGAGGTCAAGGGACATCATCGAGCTGAATGTGTGCTGAACTCGGAGGTGTCGTACGTTCGGTACTTGATCGGTTGAATCGAGAAGACGTTCGACTACATAAACCGCGTTAAACTAACGCTTCCGCTTTTAGTCTATGAGGGTACGTGGACACACTCTCCCCCTCTCGTTGCTATGCATCTCCTAGATAGATCTTGCGTGATCGTAGGAATTTTTTTGAAATAGCATGCTACGTTCCTCAACACCTGTATATAAAGGGGGGACCTGACGGCGGGTTAACTCAAGAAACAATCGATCGAGAACTAGGTCAAGCATATTCGCTCCGTGGTAATCAAAACCCAAGCAACACAACCTAAAGCACGAGTAGGATTTTACCTCCTTGACAGGGGCCGAACCTGGTTAAATTCTTTGTGTCCTTTGTCTCGTTCAACCCCTTCAAGCGAACCTAGTTGCGATAGCTCCACACCTAAGTCCTTTTGCTAAGGCATCTGCCGTGTTAAGTCCATGACAAATTGTGAGGCGGCACAACTGTTCGGTTTGTTAAAAAGTTGATTATGCATTTTGGATACCCTCGTAGTATCATCACTGATAATGGCACTAATCTTTCAAAGGGTGCTATGAAGGAGTTTTGTCAAAGAGAGCATATTCGTCTTGACGTTTCCTCTATGGCTCATCCACAGTCCAATGGTCAGGTAGAGCGAGCTAATCAAGAAATTTCGAGAGGTATCAAGCCCCGGCTTATGGTTCCTTTACAGCGAATGCCGGGTTGTTGGGTTAGGCGCTACCTTCACTGCTTTGGAGTATCAATACTACCCGCAACAGGTCAACAGGCTATACGCCTTTCTTCATGGTCTATGGTGCAAAGATGGTCCTCCCAAGTGATATCCGTCATGACTAGCCTAGAGTGGTGGCTTATGTCGAAGCTGATAATGAGACGACACATCAGAACACACTAGATGTTTTGGATGAAGAATGTGACCTTGTGGCGGCTCATTCGGCAATATATCAACAAGATCCGCATCGCTATCATAGCCGTAGAGTTCGAAGCCAGACCTTTCAAGAGGGCGACTTAGTGCTCCGTTTGATTCAAGACCAGACAGGGATGCATAAGCTTTCCCCTCCTTGGGAAGGGCCCTTTGTGGTCAGCAAAAATCTCATCAACGGGACTTATTACCTCATTGATGTGCGAGAGCACAAGGATTCTGTAGCGACCTGACCCGAATGGATCAAGTCTCTGTGCTTAAGTGTCATCCCTGGATCGGTATGCTGACACACACAGTACTCGAGGATTTATAACAGAGGTAAACCACATGTAAAAGTAACGTAAAATACTATTACCTCAATCCAAAATAGCGGAAGTAACACGGTTGTGGATTCCCATCAACACCAACGGCAAAGTTGAGTGTAGAAATCATAACCCTAACGTATCACTTACTCGTCGTAAGAAATCCTGCAACATGAGACGTTGCAGCCACAGAGGGTCAGTACATTGAATGTACTGGCAAATTCACACCATAGAGAAATGATGAATAAAGGCTATCACTACATGCATATTTGGCTGGTGGAAAAGCTCTATGGTTATAGTTTTTGCGTAAAGCTGATTTTTCCCTACTTCAAAGGAATAAATTTTATTTAACTATCAAGGTGGTTGTTGAACATTGAGAATGGTTGATAGCATTCTCAATCCTAATTAAATAACATCATTAAACCCAACAAACTTAATTTAAAGTAACGTGATGAGATCAACAGGATAATCCAAGTACCAGAGACTCAAGATGTCCATAACCGGGGACACGGCTAATCATGATTAGTTTGTACACTCTGCAGAGGTTTGCGCACTTTTCCCCACAAGACTCGATCTCCTGCGTTGGATTTCTCGCACTACATGGTGTTTGAGAAACGGATGACCGAGACATAGTCTTTCAGAAGCGTTTGCACCTTACGATGGGTAGACCGTACCACCTACAACCCCTACATCTGCTAGTCTACCACTGTAAGAGTTCACACGACTTAATCAACTATGCTAGAGCCCATAATAGCTTGTGGCTGCACACAGAAGTTTCTAGCATGAATAATCTTATGATCCCTTTGAGCCTGGGTGGCGAACCATAGGATGATCACACGGTATATCCCCGGGATCTCCTAGGACAACACTGGTATATCCCCAGGTGTCCGGGCAAGTCCACTGGTATATCCCCAGGGTGCCCCTAGAAATCCACCCAGATTTGTATTAAAGTTGCCACCTTAAGTTGAACCATTAATTAACAATCTCACATCTGTCATGAAATACTATCAAACCCAATCCACGTCTACGAGCATAGCATGGCAATGTAAGCATAACGTCATAGTAACTCCCAAGGTTTGAATGCAGGGCAATAGGTTCCTACCTCATCAACTACTTCCCAATACCCACATGTTATCAATCCTACTCATGCAATGTTTGAGGGTTGAAACTAATGCATAAAAACTGGGTACGAAAGGGATATGATCAAAGTGTGAACTTGCCTGCAATGTTGATGAAGATGATTCACACTCAAAAACTCTGGATAGATCTACTCGTCTCACTCCGGTCAATCTATCGTAAGCAAACAATAGTAACCACACATAAGCAATCACCCAAAAGATCAGAAAGAACGAAGAAGACGATTCGGAAACATCAAAACCAAACAAATAACTCTTGCAACATAAAACAATTTCTAACAGTACCAAAATTATGTGAATTTGGCCTTATTAGAATGTTTAGGTCAAGAGCTTCGATTTGCAAAAAGAATCAACTCAAACGGAGCTACGGAATTCAAGTTATGATCAAACAAAGTTTGAATTCAAATCTGATCTAATTCAAATTTTAAAATTTTCAAAAACATGTTTGAGTTGGATTACTGGATAGAGGGGATCATAACGAAGACGTGGGCGTTGGTTTCGTCTAATTCCGACTAACGAGCAAAAAGTTACGGTGTTTCGAAGATCAGGGGCTATTCTGCAAATAAGTTATTCACAAATGGGTCCCTGGCCGAAATTAAAAAGAAAAGAAAAAACTTATCTAATGAACGTTCCCTACAGAGGCATATTCGAGGAAAACCGTTCACTAAAGAGGCCTAAGTGGTGAACGCTCGCAAAATAAACTAAACTAAATATATAAAACCGTTCTAAAAGAAAAACCGATCTATATATATAACCGAAGAAAAACCGGGGTGGGTTAACTCGGTTTATACCGGTTCAAGGAAAAAGTCCGGCGGCGGCGGCGGCTAACTCCGGGGGCGGCGCGGCAAGATGGCGGCTTCGGCGAAGTGCGGCAGCGACTTGCGGCGCGTCGGGCGGCGCGGGGCAAGGCGACGGCGCAAGCGGCGGCGGCAGCAGCAGCTGCAGCGGCGGCGAGTGGTGGCGAGGGCGTTGGGCGGCGGCGGCGCTAGATGCGAGCGGCGGCGGCGGTTGACCACGGCGGCGACGACTGCGGGAGGAGGCGGCGGCGCGAGGGGAGAGGGGCGGCGCGGCTTTATAAGAGGGGAGGGGAGGTGGTGGCGTGGAGGAGGGGCGACGGGCGCCATGGAGGGGCCGGACTCCGGCGAGTCCCTGTCAAGCACGGCGGGAGCTAGGCGGTGGCGGCGTCGGCTGGCTGGGCCGTGGCCTGTTGGGCCGACCCAGTTCGGCGGCGGAGGAATTTTTTTAACATTTTAACAGACAAAGAAAAATAACAAAACAGAATAAATAAAAATTTTATATAGGCAAATAATATATCAAAATTTTCAGAAAAAGATTTCCAACAACATGGACATTTTTCTTGCATTAAATAAAATACACATAAATTCTAATAATTCAAACAGTGCTACTGGTCTTTTAAAATCCAACAAAAATTATTTAAAAAAACAAAATGATTTCAAATTTATTTCTCTCCAATTTTCTGTTGTAGGGAATCAGGTTACCCTAATTTCCATATATTTTATTTTTGGAGAAAAATAATTTGAATAAAACTCAAATAACTCCAAATTTAAAATAAATTCAAAAGAACTTCGAATTTAATTCTTTGAAACTCCCAACTCATATTTCATATAATTTGAAGAAGTCATTTTATCTTCTCTTATGAAAATCATTGAGCTGCATGAAGTTTCTGAATTGGAAATATTTTCCAAATGAAATTCAAATATTTTCAACACCCCCTGTCATTTAATAAATGGAAGAAGTCATGTCATCTTCTCTCCAGGGTTTCGTGATGAAAAAGTATTTGAATTCACGGAGAGCATAAAGGCAAAAATGAAAGTTTGGGAAAGTCCTTTTATTCCCTCTCATTTAACTTTCAAAAAGTTTCGAATTTCACTCATTTTCAGTCAATCAATCAAACAGTCAATCAAATCTATCTATTTATTATAACATTCCAAAATTTAGAATTTTGGGATGTTACAGATTCCCACAAATCGGAAGAAGAGACCTGCCGGCCGTGGAACATTGCTCATCTTAGGCCTTACTATACTTTGATAGAGGGAAAGGTGTCCCGATGTTTCGATGAGATAGAATATCGTTTTCTGTGGGAGTCGACTTTGATGATCCGACTACGAACGTGCGAAGACGTCGCGCCTTAGCAATCGCTAAACCAACTTCCGAGGGTTATTGACCACGTCGGAGCACGATCAACCTGACCACGAGGGTCTATTTCCTGTGAGCAAACGAAGAACAAGCACGAAACTGAGATTGCAATTTGGATATTGCGAATAAAAGAGGAAAGCTTTATTAATGAAGGTGGGGTTCTGTGACGTCTTGGTCTGGTCGTTGGACACAAACGAAGGATGCGAAGTTGCAGCTATGGCGAACTTTTAGTCTAAACAAAACCCAAAGTCTAAACGATGCCCTAAGGGCTGTATATATGGAGGAGAGAGGGGGAATTTCGTGGCCCTTGGAGGAGGGGTCCGAAACAAACCCTAACTCCTGTTTCCCCACACATACGGACTCTAAAAACAGCCTATACTTAAGTATTTCGAAAATACATGGGCCTGGCCCAATAATAAGGTGACGCAGCACCTAGAATAGCCTCTGGACGAAATTTATGAAGTGACATCTTGTATATTTCGTCCAAGGCTTCAGGCACTCCTTATGGTGGCTTCAAAGTCCTGAAATCATCACTTGTAACTCCATTCTTTATCCCCTTGCGCATGCCATCATCTCCATGCTTGAACTTGCACCAAGGTTCATCTTTCTTGTCCAAGCTAGGCCCTTCATTTGTAAGCAAAACAAATGTATCCAAATTAGGCAGCATCATATTCTCATGAAGCATTAGAATCGTTACCAAGAAACGAAAGTACTGATAATTCAATTGGCGTGTGCGAGCTCTAGTAATTGGTCCAGTATGTATAGCAGCAGGGGTTGTGGGTGTAACAATGGTATTGATGTCCTCATCATCCTCCCCTTCTTGAAATGAAGCCATCCTCAACGAAAGCTCATCTTCTCACCCAAATAAGGCTTTAAATCTGCAATGTTAAAAGTGGGACTAACCCCAAAATCTGCAGGTAGCTCAAGTTTATATGCATTATCATTTATTTTCTCTAACACCTTAAAAGGACAATCAACACGTGGCATTAGCTTTGATTTGCGCAAATTAGGAAATCTATCCTTACGCAAATGTAACCAAACAAGATCTCCAGGTGCAAACACAACATGTTTTCTACCCTTATCTCCAGCAAGTTTATATTAGCATTCATACGCTCAATGTTTTCCTTAGTTAACTCATGCATTTTTAAAATCAATTCAACACGTTCTTTAGCATCAAAATTAACCTTCTCCGAAGATGGAAGAGGCAACAAATCAATAGGTGCACGAGGTAGGAAACCATACACAAATTTCAAAAGGGCACATCTTAGTAGTAGAATGCAATGGACGATTATAAAGCAAATTCAATATGAGGCAAGCATTTTTCCCACATTTTCTTATTATTCTTCAAAACAGCCCTAAGCATAGTAGACAATGTTCTATTGACTACTTCAGTTTGTCCATCAGTTTGGGGGTGACAAGTAGTACTAAAAAGTAGTTTAGTCCCCAACTTAGCCCATAAACATCTCCAAAAGTGGCTAAGAAATTTAGTACCATGATATGAAACAATAGTATTTGGCACACCATGCAAGCGTTCATGAAAGAACAAATCAGCAACATTAACAGCATCATCGCTTTTATGACATGGTATAAAGTGTGCCATTTTCGAGAACCTATCCACGACAACAAATATGCTATCCCTCCCCTTCTTTGTTCGAGGTAAACCTAAAACAAAGTCCATAGATATATCCTCCCAATGAACACTAGGTACACGCAAAGGCATATATAAACCATGAGGATTGAGTCGTGACTTAGCTTTTTGACATGTAGTGCAGCGAGCAAAAAAACGCTCGACATCCTGTCTCATCTTTGGCCAAAAGAAATGTGTAACAAATTCCTTGGGCCATAAATAATGTTGCCATGTTTCTAAGGTCCGAACAAGAGCATATAATTCTTTATCATAAGTAGAATAGTTCAGACTAGGCCCACTCAATTTTTCAGAAAAGTATGCAACAGGTTTGCCATCTTGTAATAACACACCTCCTAATCCAATTCCACTAGCATCACATTCAATCTCAAAAGTTTTATTAAAATCAAGAAGTTGGAGTAAAGGAGCATGTGTCAACTTATCTTTCAATACCATGAAGGCTTCTTCCTGTGCGGTACCCCAAACAAAAGGCACATCCTTCTTTGTAAGCTCGTTGAGGCAGCAATGGTGCTGAAATCTCTCACAAAACGCCTATAGAAACCAGCGAGACCAAGGAAACTCCTCACTTGTGTGACCGTTTTGGGCTGCGGCCAACTCTCAATAGCTTCAATCTTGGCTTTATCAACTTCAATTCCCTGTGGAGTAACAACATAGCCAAGAAAAGATACTCGGTCGGTGCAAAAGGTGCACTTTCCAAGGTTTCCAAACAAACGTGCATCACGTAGAGCAATAAAAACAGCACGTAAATGTTCCAAATGTTCCTCCAAAGATTTACTATAAATCAGTATATCATCAAAATAGACTACCACAAATCGTCCAATGAAAGCACGTAAAACTTCGTTCATTAACCTCATGAAAGTACTAGGTGCATTAGTTAACCCAAAAGGCATGACTAACCACTCATATAATCCAAACTTAGTTTTAAATGTTGTTTTCCATTCATCTCCCAATTTCATACGAATTTGATGGTATCCACTACGCAAATCAACTTTGGAGAATATTGTAGAGCCACTCAATTCATCAAGCATGTCGTGTAGCCTAGGAATAGGATGACGATAACGAATAGTAATATTATTAATGCCTCGACAATCAACACACATACGTGACGTACCATCCTTTTTCGGCACTAAAATGATAGGAATAGCACAAGGACTAAGGGATTCACGTATATAACCTTTGCCGAGCAGCTCCTGTACTATACGCATAATCTCCTTCGTCTCCTCTGGATTGGTATGGTATGGCGCACGGTTGGGTAATGATGCACCGGGAATTAAGTCAATTTGATGCTCAATCCCTCGAATAGGTGGTAATCCTGATGGCACGTCTTGTGGAAAGACGTCAGCGAACTCCTGTAAAATGTTAGTGACAGCAGGAGGCAAAGAGGAAGGCACGTCCTCGAATGAAAATAATGCCTCTTTGCACACAAAAGCATAGCAAACAGATTTGCTAAAATCTAGATTATCAACATCAGATTTGGTGGCAAGTAAACATGCACTTTAATTTTAATTTCAGAAGCAACACTAGATGGTTTATTATTAGGCTTCATTTGTTCCTCAAATTCCTTTGCCACAATCTGATTTTCAGACTTATGTTTCTCCTGTTTTGCTTTATTAGCTCTATTAATATCATCTTTCAAAATGGAATCAGGAGTCATAGGAAGCAAAGTAATATTTTTATCCTTATGAACAAGAGTATACTGATTGTTTCTACCATGGTGTACAGAATTTTTATCAAATTGCCATGGTCTACCAAGTAATAAGGAACATGCTTGCATAGGTACCACATCACAATCAACATAATCAACATATGTAGAGATACTAAAATGCACACGAACAGTACGTGTTACCTTAACCTTGCCGCTGTTGTTGAACCATTGGATGTAGTAAGGATGTGGATGTGGTCTTGTGGTGAGAGATAGCTTCTCCACCATCTCCATGCTAGCCAAGTTGTTGCAGCTCCCTCCATCTATGATGACGCGAACAGAACATTCCTTCACAACTCCCTTTGTATGGAACAAATTATGCCTCTAATTTTGCTCAGCTTGTGTGACCTGCACACTCAAAACACGTTGAGCAACTAAACATTCATACCTGTCAGCATCTTCAGGAGCCATGTATTGTGTCTCATGATCAGAATCATCTCCACCGTGTTCTTCACATGTAATAAGAGCCAAAGTCTCCTCATCATAGTCACTAGCGGACTCATACCCACCATCCTCAGTAGCAATCATCACACGCTGAGATTGGCATTCTCTCGCAAAATGTCCTCTTCCCTTACAACGACGACAAATAATATCACTTGTGTGCCATGTTGATGCCATGGAAGAAGAGCTCTGTGCAGGTCCCGCAGGTGTGCTCTTGGCAGATAGTGGTGGTTGTGCCTGCTTTCGTGTATCACGGCTGGAGGTGGCACCTGATGGAGGTGCTGGTGGAGTGGAAGTAGAGGATGCACATGGTGTCCATGATGAAGATCGACCTGCAGAAAAGTTAGTTCGTGCCAATGCATGTCGATCCTGCACTTCACGTTCAGCTTTACAAGTAAGATGGAATAAACGAGTGATATTAGTATACTCCTTATACTCTAGAATGGTCTGAATCTCTCTATTTAATCCACCCATAAAACATGCAAGCATAGCTTCATTCTCCTCAACAATACCACATTTAATCATGCCAGTTTGTAATTCCTGATAATATTTTTCCTTGTCTTAAGCGCTGCAATTTTTGAAGTAATTCACGTTAATAATATGGTGGAACCCAACGAGTACGCATAGCAGTTTTCAAAGCAGCCCAAGTAGCTGGAATAGGATATAATCTACAATGTTCAGACCACCAAACACATGCAAAGCTAGTGAAAGCACAAATAGCAGCAGGAACACGTCTCTCCTCAGGATATTGTAAACATGTAAATCGTTGTTCAGTTTCTAACTCACAAGTAAGATATAGATCAGGAACATATCTACCCTCAAATGGTGGAATATTCAATTTTATTTTAGGAAGATGGTCATGTACCTCAGGTGGTGGTGCAGCCCTACTGTTGCGATGATATGCATGAGGACGACCTGGTGGTGGTGCTGGTGGTTGCACGTAGTTCTGATTTTGATCAACCTCATCCTCGTAATGGTCCTCCACCTCTGCAGTAGCAGCAGGAGCGACAGAAGCACCAACAGTAGGTACAACAGCACCAGAAGTTTGACCAGGCTCAATGGGAACGCGTTGTGCTCATCCCACTTGATTTGGAAGACGATGTTGTTCTTGTTGTTGTTGTAGAGGTGCGACAGGCGCAGCGGGCGGTGGAAGACGCGCGAGCAATTCATTAAACTTGTTATCGAGCTTTGTTTCGAACGCCTTCTCAATGCCATTTATCTTCTCCATGGCCTCTTCAAATTTGTTTAGCACATCTTCCACCTGTCCACTCATCATTTGCTGAAACTTATCATGTAACTCTTCGTTCGTCATGTTCTCCCAGTCAATCGCGTCGGGTTGTGATCCTGCCATGGTTAGCAGCAATAGAAACACACAAGAATATGATCCTACAAACTACTAGAAAATGGCGGTGGTGGAGTGTCACAAATCTGTCAAGCAAATCTCAAATTCTTACCAGTTCTTACCCAGCAGCAGGCGGTGATCGGCAACCGTCATAGTCAAAACTCTCAAAGCTTGGATACAACGATTACCAGGGAGAGTCAAACGCATGACGTAGATGTATGTGGAGCTAGGAAGGCTTATAATATGGTAGCAAAAAGGGTCAGCAATAATCAATTCAGAGATGCAAAGTTGAATAAACGCTCAACGACGGTACTGTGCTGGTCCTAGGCTAGACCATGCTAGAGACGCGAGCCTAGAACACTAACAAAATCACGGCGCTGCACGTAAACAAGGGAGGATCACGCTTTGAATTGTTTTTTTTCCTTTTCACTTTTTTGCACTTTTTTCCTCTTCTTTTTGCTCCGCAACAATTTTTTTTCGAAAAAGTCTACAAATGGTCTAAAACTGCCTAGCCAGAATTTTCCAGACTTAGTTTTTTTTGAGTTTGGAACTATTTTTCTTCTGCGGATGGCTCGAAAGTTGGGGAGTCCTACCCTGTCACGACTCAGAGTATCGTGTGATCTGGAACTCGAAACAAAGCAACAAATACTGGACTCGGGCTAGGACTGGTGGCGGAGATGAATCTGGTGGAAACTCAGACTGGTGGCGGATATATGTAGGACGGTGGAACTCAGACTGGTGGCGAATCGGTGATGGAGGTGGACTCGGATTATCGTGATGGTGGTGGATATGTGATATATGGCAGCGGTAATGACGATGGTGGTATATGGCAGCGGTGATGACGATGGTGGTATATGGCAGTGGTGATGACGATGGTGGTATATGGCAGCTGTGATGATGATGATGCGGCGGCAGTGTGACTACTTGTGAACAGAACTCGAAACTCTAAAGGACTAGACACTAAGACCAGCAACCAGACACGACGATGCAACCGCAAATTGAACACAGCAAATACAGAAAAGATTATGCAAAGGCTCAGATTGGTTCGGATAGGATGAACTAACCCTAATTTTTTTTGGCTTTTCGTGGATTATAGGTATGAAGAACAAAATCGATCTAAACTATGAAAAACTGTAAAATCTCACCGAGCAACCTGGAAATCTGATACCACTTGATACAGGCAAAGGTGTCCCAATGTTTGGATGAGATAGATATCGTTTTCTGTGGGAGTCGACTTTGACGATCCGACTACGAACGTGCGAAGACGTCGCGCCTTAGCAATCGCTAAACCAACTTCCGAGGGTTATTGACCACGCTGGAGCACGATCAACCTGACCACGAGGGTCTATTTCCTACGAGCAAACGAAGAACAAGCAAGAAACTGAGATTGCAATCTAGATATTGCGAATAAAAGAGGAAAGCTTTATTAATGAAGGTGGGGTTCTGTGACGTCTTGGTCTGGTCGTTGGACACAAACGAAGGACGCGAAGTTGCAGCTATGGCGAACTTTTAGTCTAAACAAAACCCAAAGTCTAAACGATGCCCTAAGGGCTGTATATATGGAGGAGAGAGGGGGACTTTCGTGGCCCTTGGAGGAGGGGTTCGAAACCAACCCTAAATCTTGTTTCCCCACACATACGGACTCTAAAAACAACCTATACTTAAGTATTTCGAAAATACATGGGCCTGGCCCAATAATAAGGTGACGCAACACCTAGAATAGCCTCTAGACGAAATTTATGAAGTGGCATCTTGTATATTTCGTCCAAGGCTTCAGGCACTCCTTATGGTGGCTTCAAAGTCCTGAAATCATCACTTATAACTCCGTTCTTTATCCCCTTGCGCATGCCATCATCTCCATGCTTGAACTTGCTCCAAGGTTCATCTTTCTTGTCCAAGCTAGGCCCTTCATTTGTAAGCAAAACAAATGTATCCAATTTAGGCAGCATCATATTCTCATGAGCATTAGAATCGTTACCAAGAAACGAAAGTACCTAATAATTCAATTGGCGTGCACGAGCTCTAGTAATTGGTCCAGTATGTATAGCAGCAGGGGCTGTGGGTGTAACAATGGTATTGATGTCCTCATCATACTTAAGCCACCGGCTCTTAGCATTGTACATACTTCCGTCGACGTATATATCTTTTTATGATCAATATAATAAAGTCGGCAACACTAAAAAAACTCAGGCCCTTTGTCGTTTCATTTTTGTGTATCTGAGTCTTTATTAATTGGTCATAAGGTCACTTGGGGGCTTCCAACCCACTGGGTTTAGCTTTCATACCCTCTTGACCAGCATGAGATGCCACATTATGGGTTACACCTGCCTGTTTGCAACTTGCTACTCCGCCAGGTGACCCTCCAAACTCTTTACAAGTCAATCTTTTTTAATACCCAGAACCTATTAAGGTTAAAACGGTTTTGTGTCACGAGAGAGCAGACTTACAGTGATCTAGGATAAACTCACCTGTCTGTTTAGTGCTACTCTGCTATATGGCCCATCGTGCTCTTAAGAGTCAATCTTTTTAAGACCCTAAACTTGTTAAAGTTAAAACGATGAATTTATGTCATGGGAGGCCGGCTTACAGGGTAAAAAAATGGCTATGCAGCCTTGAAAGCAAACATGAGGCCTATGAGCCAACCTTTTTCGTTTGAATTTTGAAATCTGGCTTACCAATGTTTGAGATTAGCATATTTTCTGTTTTGATGTTTTTATGCTCTCAAGGTTTTTTTCTTTTGTGCAAATTCTGACTATCCGGGTGATGAGGACATCAATACCATTGTTACACCCACAGCCCCTACTGTTACATATACTGGACCAATTACTAGAGCTCGCGCACGCCAATTAAATTACCAGGTACTTTCGTTTCTTGGTAATGATTCTAATGTTCATGAGATTATGATGCTGCCTAAATTGGATACATTTGTTTTGCTTACAAATGAAGGGCCTAGCTTGGAGAAGGATGAACATTGGAGCAAGAACACGCATGGAGTTGATGGCATGCGCAAGGGGATCAAGAACGGAGTTACAAGTGATGATGATTTCAGGACTTTGAAGCCGCCATAAGGAGTGCATGAAGCCTTGGACGAAATATACAAGATGCCACTTCATAATATTCGTCCATAGGCTATTCTAGGTGCTGCGTCACATTATTAATGGGCCAGGCCCATGTAATTTCGAAATACTTAAGTATAGGCTATTTTTAGAGTCCGTATGTGTGGGGAAACAAGAGTTAGGGTTGGTTTCGGACCCCACCCTCAAGGGCCACGAAATTCCCCCCTCTTCCTCCATATATACAGCCCTTAGGGCGTCGTTTAGACTTTGGGTTTTGTTTAGATTAAAAGTTCGCCATAGCTGCAACTTCGCATACTTCGTTTGTGTCCAACGACCAGACCAAGACGTCACAGAACGCCACCTTGATCAATAAAGCTTTCATCTTATATTCGCAATATCCCGATTGCAATCTCAGTTTCTTGCTTGTTCTTCGTTTGCTCGCAGGAAACAGACCCTCGTGGTCAGGTTGATCGTGCTCCGGTGTGGTCAATAACCCTCGGAAGTTGGTTTAGCGATTGCTAAGGCGCGACATCTCGCACATTCGTAGTCGGATCGTCAAGGTCGACTCCCACAGAAAACGATAGCCACCATCTCATCGAAACATCGGGACACCTTTGCCTCTATCAAGTGGTATCAGATTTCCAGGTTGCTCAGTGAGATTTTACAGTTTTTCGTAGAATAGATCGAGTCTGTTCATCATACCTACAGTCCACGAAAAAGCCAGAAAAAAATAGGGTTAGTTCATCATATCCGAACCAATCTGAGCCTTTGCATAATCTTTTTAGGGTTTTTGCTTTGTTGAATTTGCGGTTGCATCGTCGTGTCAAGTTGCTGGTCTTAGAGTCTAGTCTTTTAGAGTTTCGAGTTCTGGTCATAAGTTGTCACGCCGCCGCCGCACCATCATCATCGCCCATCTACCACTTTTGTTTATCCGCCACCGCTCTGAATCCATATCCATATACCACCACCAATCTGTATCCATATACCACCACCGCTACCATATACCACCACCGCTGCCATATACCACAACCATATATTCCACCACCAATCCGAGTTCTTCTCATATTAGGTTTGTTCTTGAGATCAATCTAAATTCCGATTCGTGTTTCCTTGCCTGCGTAGGTCTCGAAAAAAAAAGAGTCTGGAGACCCCCGGGCAGTTTTTAGGCCAAAATTTTCACGGGCAAATTTTTTTTCCCTATCCTATTTTTAGGCTTTTCTGAGTCTTTTGAGCCACGTGCCATCATAGTGATTTTTTGTCGCACTTTTTCGTCGTCGCTGCCCTGATTTCCGAAAAAAAAGTGAAAAAAAATTCGTGCCCATCCTATCAGTTTGACGAGGGAAGAGTTTTGAGACACTCGCCATTATAGTGATTTTTCGCAAAAAAAAAGAGGAGCGCAAAAAAAAGGAGCGCAAAAAAAAGAGCGAAAAAAAAGAGTTCCAGAGTGTGCTTTTCCCTTATTTACGTGCAGCGCCGTGATTTTGTTAGTGTTCTAGGCTCGCGTCTCTAGCACGGTCTAGCCTAGGACCAGCACAGTACCGTCATTGAGCGTTTATTCAACTTTGCATCTCTGAATTGATTATTGCTGACCCTTTTTGCTACCATACTATAAGCCTTCCCAGCTCCACATACATCTACGTCGTGCGTTTGACTCTCCCTGGCAATCGCTCTATCCAAGCTTTTGAGAGTTTTTGACTACAACGGTTGCCGATCACCGCCTGCTGCTGGGTAAGAACTGGTAAGAATTTGAGATTTGCTTGACGGATTTGTGACACCCGCCACCACCACCACTTGTTAGTAGTCTGTAGGATCATATTCTTGTGTGTTTCTATTGCTGCTAACCATGCCAGGATCACAAGCCGACGAGACTGACTGGGAGAACTTGACGAACAAGGAGCTTCATGATACGTTTCAGCAAATGATGAATGGACAGGTGCAAGATGTGATAAACAGATTTGAAGAGGCCATGGAGAAGATAGATGGCATGGAGAAGACGTTTGAAACAAAGCTCGATAACAAGTTTGCTGAATTGCTTTCGCGTTTTCCACCACCACCACCGGCTGCTCCTGCCGCACCTCTGCAACAACAGCAACAACACCGACTACCTCCACGTCGGGAAACAGCCCTCCGCCGAGCGAGCCGTGTCCCTCTTCAGTCGGGCCAAACTGCTGGTGCTGCTGTTGATACTTCTGTGGCTCCTACTGCTGATGTGGAGGAGGATGCTTATGTGGGAGATTATGAGGATGAGGTTGATCAAAATCAGAACTACGTGCCACCAACAGCACAGCAACCACCAGGTCGTCCACATGCAAATAATGGCAATGGTAGGGCTCACCCTCAGGTACGAGATCATGACCATCTCCCTAAACTAAAATTGAATATTCCACCATTTGAGGGTAGATATGTTCCTGATATATATCTTACTTGAGTGAGAATGTTCAAGGACAAACTCGATCATCAAAGATTCACTGATTTACATAACCTGTATTTTTTTTATCAATATGTAATTCCTCGCGCAGAGTGATAGACGTGTCCGTATGAGCCTGCTTCCCAAAAACTCTATGCTGTGTAATTTGTTGACTTGTTAACATATGTTATTTTGCATAGTGTGTTTTAACTACTCCGGGTATGTCGTGCAGGTTACGAGATGATGTGATCGAAATGATCATTATTCCAATGTCACGCACTATACTATGCTGTGAATCTCAGCTCTTTGAAATGCTTCTGAACGTGTCACTGCATTCAATATCGTAATTAATGGCTGATTTCTCTAACCCTTACGTATTTTTTCCAGTTCAGCGTCTGAATTGCCAGAACATAAAAAATATAGCAATCAAATTAACACGAGCGCTGAACTGATGAAGCACAGAGAACTATAGAGCACATAACTACTCTAGCTACGTATAGAAAAATCATAATCAAGGTATATATATCCCATAATACAGGAACTCATCGAAAATTAAGTAAAATAAATGTGTTCTTGTTGAGACTAAACAAACATGTTATGAAGAATGAAGCTAGTGCTAGTCTTATGAAGAAGGTCGCTATATATATGTCGGTCTGCCCTTCTCATAAAAATCAAGCGAGACGACGTATATCTCTCTCTCACTTATGTCAGAGACTATAGACCGGTCACGAGTATATGGACGCTCACATGCTTAAAAAAAGAAACAGGACGCATCTCACAACCAACTGTTGGTCCTATCCGGTATAAATTACCTATCCACCCATCTTGCTTGTAAGCTGAACGGATGAAGTGCATAGGCTCGACGAGCATTGACGTCTCTCCTTGAGGCCATCAGATTCAATCTACATGCGGGCTCACCAGGGCCCATGCACTAGCTTTCTTCTCCGCCACACGATCAGATAACGCTTGTCTCATAGCTCCCTTTTCTTATCTTGTGCACATCGACACAAAACACGAGATCAATTTTCTGCTCAACGAAACTGGTGGCAAGCCGTTGCATAGTTGCACATTGCTCTACGTGCCAGATAGGCGTGTTGCACCAACATGCGGGAACGGGCTGGCCATCCAGGTAGTCTTCAACTGTGGTCGGGTTCACTGTGAGAGTTCGACAGTGTCGGGCATGTGCTTGAAAGTGGGCTGGCTCGCCAGCACAGCATGGGGGTGATACAATCAAAAGCAGGCCACAGACATCCAACATCCCACGCATCATGACAAGGAGCCATCAATCTGTGCCTCGCGATTCCACTCGCTACGGAAGAGGGCTCTGTCTACTCATCCACGGCATCAAACGCACGGTGCCAGCAGACGGCAGTGCACTATTTTACTTTGCTAACTCGCATGGGAGCTATTAGGAGTCCACTATTAATGCTGGTTAGGAGCGGTGTGAGGGGGGGCATTCATAGCGAGACAGATAATGCTTCGCTATGCTACTAGAGAGGCAGAGCTTGTGGCGGGTGGAACTCCTGTTTGTGGAAAAGAGAAGAGAGGAGCAAATCTCCGTGTTGGGGCTTATTTGCGAGTTTTTTGAGCTATGTTTTTGAAGAGTGTGGAATGGAGGACAACATTTAGGGCGTGCATTCAAGTTGTACATGTCACCGACATGAGGATCATCGGGGATGGGATTGAACGCCTTCATGATCTAACTCCCATTATGAGAAGACGCCATACATGGCAGTAGCCCTGAAGACGCATGGCTGAGTATGGGAGAGTATCGAAAGTATCTAGACGTCAGCTCCAATCGTAGTCGTTTTGAGATGGGGGCAGGGTTGGCAGAACATAGCAAGCGGAGCAAAATGCCAAGGGCGGCATCGAGGCCATGTCAAATTTCTCTCTTCAGATGAAATATGGGGAGTCTCTAGAAGGAACGCTTCTTGTTTCGCCCATATATTCTTCCAAGTTTGCTGGGATGATTGTCAAGGATGATATCATATCCTTGTTTAGACCACTTTCATGCGAGGGGTGGTTGGAGTTGGATCATCTAGATGGAGAGGTGTGCGAACTTGAATAACCGTGTGGGCCTAGCCTGCGATGATGCGCGCCATTTGTTAGGCATTCTCTCTGCCATGAATCTCCATAGAAGGCATGACAAAATTCCACAATTCAGACCACCAAGTACATTTGTCCTCGCTACTCATCGTCTTACTTGCACATCCATTGTGTCAATAAACAACTAACGTCGGATCAAGACGTATAAGGATAACAGACTCCGTACTGTTCTCAGATATGCCGAGTCCTCGTTTATGCTGACGGAGATGGCACTTATTTAAGGTAGAGATCTTCTACATATGGCCGGCAGGACAGATATTATGGTCGAATTTGTTGACATGAGGTATAACAAACATTTATCAGAGGGCAACGCGGGTGCTTTCTTCACTCTCCATATAACACTTCTCTGTAAGTTCCACTGACGTGTGATCGAAAGGTTGGGGCAATTTGAGTTAAATATGTGTTCGGGTTAGGAAACTACCAGGGTAGAAACAATCAGTATAGGATTTTTGAAAAACTTGGCGTTCATTGAGCAGTATAAAAAATATTACTTTTGCTTCACTAGATGGAACTTTAACTGGCGCATGTTCGATTTCACATTTTGGAAGAAATGTATACTCACAAAAGTTATGACGCTAATAAAGGGACTAAATACCAGAGATGGAATACCCCAAATAAGTAGTGAGATAATGCCAGGATTGGTGATACATAAAGAAGTATCCTTGAGCACAATGAACGCGTATAAATATGAGACAACCTCGTGTATACGCTGCGTTATCATTAGCTGAGAGAAATATATATCTTAAATTTGGAAAGGCACTGTTACACTTTGCAGCTGCGAACCAGGAAGTGCGAGCAATAGTTGACGATCGCACGGTCACACTAGGCATTTTCAGAAATCTGGTTTGCTATGCTTTTGTGGTGCAAAGAGGCATTAATTTTCATTCGATGGGGACCGTGGCCTTCCTGCTTTGCCCCGCTGTCACACTATAAACTATCTCTTGGTTTCAAGGACGTTAGCCTGCTGGACATGTGTTCTCTACACGAAGACGACTCGTGCATATAATAAATGCTCAGCGTCAATAAGTTGCTGGTTGGGCTTAGCTGCGGATCTGATCCCTGATGGAGTTGGCGGTACTGTCAAGTTTAACCGACACAGATGACAGCAATTATCTGGCCTTGAACATGCCATCCCTCTTCGGGAATAAGAGGGACAAGTGGAGCATTCAAACACTTGTGCAGTCTTAACTTGCCGGTGCTCAGATTTCGACTCCAACCGTGCACCATACCGTACCAATTCCAGAGGAGACGAAGGAGATTATGCGTCAAGTACAAGAACTGCTCGTACAAAGGTTATATAGCGCGAATCCCTTAGTCCTTGTGCTGTTCCTATCATTTTAGTGCCGAAAAAGGATGGTACGTCGCGTATGTGCGTTGATTGTAGAGGCATTAATAATATTACTATTCGTTATCGTCATCCTATTCCTAGGCTAGATGATATGCTTGATGAATTGAGTGGCTCTACAATATTCTCCAAAGTTGATTTGCGTAGTGGATACCATCAAATTCGTATGAAATTGGGAGATGAATGGAAAACAGCATTTAAAACTAAGTTTGGATTATATGAGTGGTTAGTCATGCCTTTTGGGTTAACTAATGCACCTAGTACTTTCATGAGGTTAATGAACGAAGTTTTACGTGCTTTCATTGGACGATTTGTGGTAGTTTACTTTGATGACATATTGATTTATAGCAAATCTTTGGAGGAACATTTGGAACATTTACGTGCTGTTTTTATTGCTCTACGTGATGCACGTTTGTTTGGTAACCTTGGAAAGTGCACCTTTTGCACCGACCGAGTATCTTTTCTTGGCTATGTTGTTACTCCACAGGGAATTGAAGTTGATAAAGCCAAGATTGAAGCTATTGAGAGTTGGCCGCAGCCCAAAACGGTCACACAAGTGAGGAGTTTCCTTGGCCTCGCTGGTTTCTATAGGCGTTTTGTGAGAGATTTCAGCACCATTGCTGCACCTCTCAACGAGCTTACAAAGAAGGATGTGCCTTTTGTTTGGGGTACCGCACAGGAAGAAGCCTTCACGGTATTGAAAGATAAGTTGACACATGCTCCTTTACTCCAACTTCCTAATTTCAATAAGACTTTTGAGCTTGAATGTGATGCTAGTGGAATTGGATTAGGAGGTGTGTTATTACAAGATGAGAAAACCTGTTGCATACTTTTCTAAAAAATTGAGTGGGCCTAGTCTGAACTATTCTACTTATGATAAAGAATTATATGCTCTTGTTCGGACCTTAGAAACATGGCAACATTATTTATGGCCCAAGGAATTTGTTATACATTCTGATCATGAATCTTTGAAACACATTAAAAGTCAAGCAAAACTGAACCGTAGACATGCTAAATGGGTTGAATTCATTGAGACTTTCCCTTATGTCATTAAACACAAGAAGGGTAAAGAAAATGTTATTGCTGATGCCTTGTCTTGTCGTTATACTATGCTTTCACAACTTGACTTTAAAATATTTGGTTTGGAGACCATCAAAGATCAATATGTTCATGATGCTGAATTTAAAGATGTTTTGCAGAATTGTAAGGAAGGGAGAACTTGGAACAAGTTCGTTCTTAACGATGGATTTGTGTTTCGTGCTAACAAGCTATGCATTCCAGCTAGCTCCGTTCATCTTTTGTTGTTGCAGGAGGCGGATGGAGGAGGATTAATGGGACACTTTGGCGTCAAGAAGATGGAGGATATACTTGCTACACATTTCTTTTGGCCAAAGATGAGACGGGATGTTGAGCGTTTTCTTGCTCGCTGCACTACATGTCAAAGAGCTAAGTCACGACTCAATCCTCATGGTTTATATATGCCTTTGCCAGTACCTAGTGTTCCTGTGACGCCCCCATGATTATCGTACACTAATCATACACGCAAACGATGTACGATCAAGATCAGAGGACTCCACGGGAAGATATCAAACAACTCTAAATAAAATAAGTTCAATACAAGCATCATATTATAAGCCAGGGGCCTCGAGGGGCTCGAATACAAGAGCTCGATCATAGACGAGTCAGCGAGCAACAATATCCTGAGTACAGACATAAGTTAAACAAGTTTGCCTTAAGAAGGCTTAGCACAAACTGGGATACAGATCGAAAAGAGGCGCAGGCCTCCTGCCTGGGATCCTCCTAACTACTCCTGGTTCGTCGTCAGGGCACACGTAGTAAGTAGGCACCTCCGTGTAAGTAGGGTCGTCATCGACGGTGGCGTCTGGCTCTGGGCTCCAACATCTGGTTGCGAACAACTAGGTAGAAGGGATAGAGGGAAAAGAGGAGAAAGCACCGTGAGTACTTCCAATCCCCAAAGTACTCGCAAGCAAGAAAGCTACCTAACATATGTATGCATTGGTATCAAACTGAATAAGGCTATCATATGTGGACTGAACTGCAGAAAGCGGAATAAGAGGGGGATAGCTAGTCTTTCGAGACTACCGCTTCTGGCAGCCTCCGTCTTGCAACATGTAGAAGAGAGTAGACTGAAGTCCTCCAAGTAGCATCCGCATAGCATAATCCTAACCGATGATCTCCCCTCGTCGCCCTGTGAGAGAGCGATCACCGGTTGTATCTGGCACTTGGAAGGGTGTGTTTTATTAAGTATCTGGTTCTAGTTGTCATAAGGTCAAGGTACAACTCCAAGTCGTCCTGTTACCGAAGATCACGGCTATTCGAATAGATTAACTTCCCTGCAGGGGTGCACCACATTCCCCAACACGCTCGATCCCATTTGGCCGGACACACTTTCCTGGGTCATGCCCGGCCTCGGAAGATCAACACGTCGCAGCCCCACCTAGACCAACAGAGAGGTCAGCACGCCGGTCTAAACCTAAGCGCCCAGGGGTCTGGGCCCATCGCCCTTAGCACACCTGCACGTTGCGAACGCGGCCGAAAGCAGACCTAGCCTAGTGGCCTTCCAGTCCAATCCGGCGCGCGCCACTCAGTCGCTGACGTCACGAAGGCTTCGGCTGATACCACGACGCCGGGATACCCATAACTACTCCCGCGTAGATGGTTAGTGCGTATAGACCAAATGGCCAAACTCAGATCAAATACCAAGATCTCGTTAAACGTGTTAAGTATCTGCGAACGCCGACCAGGGCCAGGCCCACCCCTCTCCTAGGTGGTCTCAACCTGCCCTGTCGCTCCGCCTCAAAGTAACAGTCGGGGGCCGTCGGGAACCCAGGCCCACCTCTACCGGGATGGCGCCACCTGCCCCTTCAGCCCCCATCTCCGAACAGTATCATAAGTAATGTAACTGTGTAAAGTATATAGTATATGCCCGTGATCACCTCCCGAAGTGATCACGGCCCAGTAGTATAGCATGGCGGACGGACAAGAGTGTAGGGCCACTGATGGAACACTAGCATCCTATACTAAGCAGTAGGATAGCAGGTAAAGGTAACAACAGTAGTAGCAAGGACAGGCTATGCATCAGGATAGGAATAACGGAAAGCAGTAACATACTACACTACTCTAATGCAAGCAGTATAGAGAAGATTAGGCAATATCTGGTGATCAAAGGGGGGGCTTGCCTGGTTGCTCTGGCAAGAGAGAGTGGTCGTCAACACCGTAGTCGTACTGGGTAGCAACGGCGTCGGTCTCGGTGTCTAGCGAGAGAAGAGGGGGAAGAAACAATAATTATAATGCAAACAAATGCATGACGATGCATGACATGACAAAGCGTGATGCTAGGTGTGCCCTAACGCGGTATAAGGTGGTACCGGTGAAGGGGGGGAAACATCCGGGAAATTATCCCCGGTGTTTCGCGTTTTCGGACAGACGAACCGAAGGGGGAAAGTTGCGTGTTTGCTATGCTAGGGATGTGTGGTGGACGAACAGGCTGCGTATCCGGATTCGTCTCGTTGTTCTGAGCAACTCTCATGTACAAAGTATTTTCATCCGAGCTACGGATTATTTTATATTAATTTTTAAGGATTTTAAATCATTTTCTAGAAATTAGCATAATTAAATTAATTTAGAAATTGCAATTATGATGTCAGCGTGACATCAGCATGATGTCAGCGTGACATCAGCATGATGTCAGCAGGACCAAAGGTTGACTAGGTCAACCCTGCAGGTGGGTCCCGTATGTCATAGTTACAATAACCTAATTAATCTATTAATCAGTTTAATTAGTTAATTAGGTATCTAATGTTTAATTAGTTTAATTCAACAGGATTAATTAAGTTAATTAAGTCAATTAATTAATTAACATTTTTATTTACTTATTTAGTTAATTATTTATTTTTAAGTTCTTTTTTTTAATCGTTCTGGTGCGGGGCCCCCTTGTCATAGGCACAGGGGGTGGTTAACGGGCGCTGAGTTAGCGGTGGCGGGCGCCACCCGCTCGGGGCCGAGCCCAACCAAGGGCGACGGGGCGAGGCCACCGGAGCACGACGGCATAGCGAGGCGGGGCCGGCAGAGGTGTAGGCCACGGCGAGCAAAGGGGGTTCCAGGGCGGCAGCGGTGAGGGGCTGGGCGTGGCAAGGGGCGGCCCAGGCGAGCGCTGCCAGGCGCAGCGGACAGGAGCCGGTGAGCGGAAAGGCATGCGCGGGGACAGCGGGGAGCGACGGCACGGCGAGCCGGGCCTGGGCTGCCGCGCGCGCAGGGCGCGAGGCGTGCGCGGGGAGGAGGGGCTTGGCCTGGCGCGCAGTCGGGCGGCCAGGGACGCGGGCGACGGCGTGGCCGACGCGGTGGTGCTCGTGCACGGCTGCGGGACGACGCGAGGAGCCGGGAGGAAGAGAGGCCGGGGGCCTCACCGTGGATCCGTAGGGTCAGGGGCAACAGGGGGGCGAGGAGGCGGGCGGAGACGACGCGGCGCAGGGGATGCAGTCCGGCGGGGTAGGGCTCCGGCGATGGCGAAGCGGTCCGACGAGTCGAGGAGGCCTTCGAGCGGCAGCGGACGGGGCGCGGTCGTCGGGGCTCGGGGTGGCGCGGGGTCCAGCCCCCGATCCAGCTCGTGTCGAGGGGGGGCGCTGTGCGGGAGGAGTCGGAGAGCGGGCGACGGGGCGGGAGGCAGGAGGCGCACGGGGCTGGGCGCTGCCCGATCCCGATCTGGATCGGGGGAGGGGCAGAGGGAGGAGACGAGGGAGAGGGGGGGATCGTGGGGGGGGGTGTGCGCTAGGGTTTGACCCCGGGGGGAGCTTATGGGTGGGCGGCTGGGCCGGTGGGCCGGTCGACGCAGTGGACAGCTGGGCCTGGCCCATTGGGGGGGGGCCCTTTCTTTTGTTTTGTTTTCTGTTTTGCCTTTACCTTTTATTCATATTTCCTGTAATGTTTTCTTTTAGTTTCAATTTATTCTTGTGTTAGCGGAATACCAAAATGGCACTATATTTGACATTACCAAATATCCACTGCCACATTAATTTGGACAGCTAAATAAAATAGTTTAATATTTTACAAAATACAAAAGGCATTTAATTAATTTATTTTGCTGTTGTTTTATTCATTTTTTGAGTATTCACGCATTTTATACAAGTGTGGTTTCTCCACCATTATTACCTAGGATTTAGTTGTCCCATTTTTAACATTTTATTTTTAACGTTTGAAAACTTTTATTGTTTCCCTGATTTTGAATTTTGAATTCGAACCGGTTTCGATCTAACGCGAGATTAACAACAGTAACAGTGGTGACAAGGCATCATTACTAGAGGGTTACTGTAGCTTGATTATCCGGGCGTCACAATTCTCCTCCACTACAAGAAATCTCGTCCCGAGATTTAAGAGGTGTGTAAGGGGGAAGAATAGGTTACGAAATCCTAGTGATTCTTCTTGATCGTTGTTGCTCTTCTCGAAGAGGTCGATCCATAACATTGATGTCTTCATCCCTAGGCTTCAGTCATCATGATGAAGTCGGCTTCCTTTCTTCGAGAACTCAATCGTACTTACGAAAGAATAAAGGGTGGGTATATCCCAGGAGAACGGACCTCTGCAAGGTTGACTATCTGGTAGTTAACATCGGGGAAGGTGGCGGAAAGTAACTCTCGAACTAAAACTTAAGAAAATATCGAGAGTAAAGTAGGGGGTACCATGAGAAGTTTCAAGCGGGTAGGCAATCGTTCGTTGCTTGAAACAGAGTGTGAAAGGGGTTCAAAGCAACGGAAACAAGTATTGTGTTTAATACCAGGATTGAGGATCACACGGAAGGTGGCTCGTGAATTACATATGAGGCCAGGTGCGAGGAACAACCTTAAAAACAGGGGGTGTATAGGAGAGTCAGGTTTCGATCCTGTGGAACTGTGGGTTACGGTCCCACCATGTGGTTAAAGTAGGAAGGGCGTCGACATCTGGCACGGCCATGATAGCAAGACATGTCAGAGAGTAGCCTATCAGTTATGTCGGCAACAAAGTCGGTACCAAGGGCGAGGGACGAGGAGAACCATTTTCCTGCTCGTTGAAACAAGGCAGACCAATAGGCAAAGTTCTCGTCCATCGGTGGTTACCGGGATGTCACCAACAATAGTAACAGGGTGTTACTAACAGCATTGTACAACGAGGTGTTTACATAAGCAGGAGAATGTTACTGATTAGATCATATAGATCACAAGAAACGTTAAACCAACCAATGAAAAGGAAAATATGATTATCAGATTTAAACAGAAAAATGGAAAGGAAAATGTGTTTAAACACATATTTCAAGGGTATATCCTTCCCAAGGACAAGCAGAGTATGATATCCATGACAGGATATAATGTAGAAAACTCTTTAGGTAGGGGAGAGAAATTTCATGACATTACCCATACATCGGTGTTTGGATAATTGAGCAGGAAACATTTAGCATTGGGCTTCAAATGGTCTTGTTGAAAATCGGAGTACCATAGATGTGCTTCGAGATAGCATTGACATGGTCATCAGGTGAAGATCAGACTTTGGAAACACAAAGGATCCATCAGGAGTAACTTGTAGAATAAGTCTTACAATTTCCTCATGGAAGAATGGATAGCATTGCTAAAAGGAAAATTATAACAATAGGTCCTCCGGTCATGTGTGTTAGGCATGACATCACCTTACCGGGTCATATAAAGACCAACGTTATAACTCTTGGAAATATGTTCCAAACATCATATCCAACTGAGATTCAGATTTGAGTGGTGTCAGGATACCTCAGACTCAGGATGCCTGAGAAGAAAAGGTGCTACACAATTTGACGAGATGACATTTGTGAGATTCTCAAAAATGATCTATGGAAGTGAGCTCTGAAACAAGAGTTCATCAGTAAACCAAGGAGAGGATGAGGATGTGGCTGATAGGCTCAGCAACAAAGCATCGAGATTTCCAAAGGATGGATTTCCACAATTATGTGAACAAGGAAATATCATTCGTCGGATCAAATGATATGATGATGTATGCTCGAGGGAAACATACACAACTGAACAATGATAGAAGGGTACACCCAGGAATATGGACTAGGTAGCACGATCAATGTTTGTATGATGATTCAATAAGCAATAGCCTTAGAATGAAACTATAGACCAATAACTTCAAAGCAATAGGGTTGCTAGAAGTTTTGAATTTACACATCACAGCTCAATTGTCGGTATTTCGGTCAAAAACAATACGAGGACCAAGGAATGTACGGAGATGGCGAGAAGTATTATCATACCAAGAATTTTTAAGAGGTGGTGAAATTCTCACCACATTCTTGACAAAAGAGATGGTAATACTTCCAAGGTGAAGAAGAACAACTGTGGGGTAGCAAGGATCTCAACGTGTAACACAAAACACGAACAAGTTTATGTTGAACGGAAGGCAATAAAGTGGTCGATGATAATATAAATCACCGAGGGAAAAGATGGTAATTCTCATCATGAATTCAGTTGATACCCTTGAAGAGCTTAGAATGTTGATGATTAAAATTAGCACGATAATGATGTATCCATTCAGGCTAGGACAGACATGGAGTATTAAACTTGTAAGCGATGAAGATCTCTAATCCTCGTTGAATCGCAGTGCAGACTCGATTCCGTTATCGGTGTCCTTGAGTGTTTCATAACTCGAAGCCCGTGAAAAATTGGAGTCCGTGAGAATGTAATACCTGATGAAGATCTCATAAGAGGTTATGCAGTTCCATGATAATCTCGAGATACCAGGGGGTAATACTCGACGACAGATCAAAGTAAAGGTTGGACTGGTGTATTGATCTACAGAAAACAAGTGCTTAAACTTGCCCGAGAAATGGGATCAGAGAAGAACATGGTCGGAACCACGATTGCAAAAGGCCAGATCCCGGATATAAGATGAACCTATACCAAAGGTATAATTTAATTTAAGAGAAGCTTTAATGATAAGATCTACATCGTGTCCATGGGCATGAACACAAAGTTCAAGGTTGACTCCCACTTCTCCCATGCGTAACCTTTCATTCACCTCTCACTTTCAGAGAGGGTGTAGTGTTTGAAACTTTATCTGGAAAATTACCAGAAGTGTATGACTCGTGAAAACTTTCGAGTTCACATAGTTTAGAGAAGGCATATGTTCAACCCATAGGGGCTTCTTAGAAACATATACCACAAGTTTCAAGAGTAAAATATCACGAGCTCGAAAGTAGAGCAAGGTTGAGAAAGTAGAGGATACAATTTACCAAAGGCATTATGTATCCGAGGGAAGGCTCACAAGGTTATTGAATATGAAGTATGCTGTCGGATAAAATCCATTAAAGGATCTGCCGGTCCATAACAGAGCTGACATGAGCATCGACACACAACCAGAGGAAGTAACAATGCAACGGCATTGGATTATGGAAACAACTGACTAATCCAGAGCTCAAATGCAAAGGAATTATGATTTTCAAATCAAGGGATCAGAAGCAGTGTTCTGATTAGGGATGGATAAGTTGAATAGCCTTAGGGGTACAATCGACGACAATTGGATTTGTTGAGAACCAGCTCATGTTTAAAATGACGTCTGAGCCGGAAAGATAATTTAAAAGGATCAACTATTGATTGCGTGCATTCGCACTCATGTTGAATCAAAGGGATCAAAATGACGATGGCAAAGAATGCCAATAAGATTACTATACTTATGGGATTAACCATAACGCAAGCAAGCAAAGAATTTCAAGAGCAATAAGCTGCTGAGGATTCTCGGAAGATCGAATAGTATTTCGAAGACCATTGTGAAACACATGAACAACTGGGGGGTGAGCGGATACTTGATAAGTGCGAGAATTATCCATAGGGGTATTCAGGTGACAAGGAACAGCAAGGCAGTAAGCTCAAAGGATTATCGAAACAACGACAAGTATTACGGGGTATCTTGTAATAACAAGACCAACTGGGGATGAATGTAAGAATAACAACTGCAAGTAGTTATCCATAAGGGTTAACGGTGGAAGGGGAATTGCAAACGCGATGAACACAAGTTCTCGGGTTAACAACGGCGAGTATCTTCAGGGTCTTCACGTACAGCAGACGATCATCGGCAATAAGGGGCTCTCCGGGTGAAAGTGATAACGAGACCCTAATGTTAGATTTTAGTAAAATCGTTTAACCCGAATAGAAGAGATGTCAGAGTGTCCCAGAGTAAGGATCGAGGAGTAAAAGATCCTAACACCACCCAATGGCGACGTGGGCCCGTAAGGGGCACAGCCATGTTAGTAAAAGTTTTTGTAATGTCTAGACTCAACTTCAGCCAAGGAGTGTGGAAGGGGAATTCCTACAGGCAGTCGGCTCTGATACCAACTTGTGACGCCCCCGATTTAATCGTACACTAATCATACACGCAAACATGTACGATCAAGATCAGGGACTCACGGGAAGATATCACAACACAACTCTACAAATAAAATAAGTCATACAAGCATCATATTACAAGCCAGGGGCCTCGAGGGCTCGAATACAAGAGCTCGATCATAGACGAGTCAGCGGAAGCAACAATATCTGAGTACAGACATAAGTTAAACAAGTTTTGCCTTAAGAAGGCTAGCACAAACTGGGATACAGATCGAAAGAGGCGCAGACCTCCTGCCTGGGATCCTCCTAACTACTCCTGGTCGTCGTCAGCGGGCATCACGTAGTAGTAGGCACCTCCGGTGTAGTAGGGGTCGTCGTCGACGGTGGCGTCTGGCTCCTGGGCTCCAACATCTGGTTGCGACAACCAGGTAGAAGGGATAGAGGGAAAGAAGGAGAAAGCAACCGTGAGTACTCATCCAAAGTACTCGCAAGCAAGGAGCTACACTACATATGTATGCATTGGTATCAAATGGAATAAGGCTATCATATGTGGACTGAACTGCAGAAAGCCGGAATAAGAGGGGATAGCTAGTCCTTTCGAAGACTACGCTTCTGGCAGCCTCCGTCTTGCAGCATGTAGAAGAGAGTAGACTGAAGTCCTCCAAGTAGCATCGCATAGCATAATCCTAACCGATGATCCTCCCCTCGTCGCCCTGTGAGAGAGCGATCACCGGTTGTATCTGGCACTTGGAAGGGTGTGTTTTATTAAGTATCTGGTTCTAGTTGTCATAAGGTCAAGGTACAACTCCAAAGTCGTCCTGTTACCGAAGATCACGGCTATTCGAATAGATTAACTTCCCTGCAGGGGTGCACCACATACCCCAACACGCTCGATCCCATTTGGCCGGACACACTTTCCTGGGTCATGCCCGGCCTCGGAAGATCAACACGTCGCAGCCCCACCTAGACCAACAGAGAGGTCAGCACGCCGGTCTAAACCTAAGCGCCCAGGGGTCTGGGCCCATCGCCCTTAGCACACCTGCACGTTGCGAACGCGGCCGAAAGCAGACCTAGCCTAGTGGCCTTCCAGTCCAATCCGGCGCGCGCCACTCAGTCGCTGACGTCACGAAGGCTTCGGCTGATACCACGACGCCGGGATACCCATAACTACTCCCGCGTAGATGGTTAGTGCGTATAGACCAAATGGCCAGACTCAGATCAAATACCAGATCTCGTTAAGCGTGTTAAGTATCCGCGAACGCCGACCAGGGCCAGGCCCACCTCTCTCCTAGGTGGTCTCAACCTGCCCTGTCGCTCCGCCTCAAAGTAACAGTCGGGGGCCGTCGGGAACCCAGGCCCACCTCTACCGGGATGGAGCCACCTGCCCCTTCAGCCCCCATCTCCGAACAGTATCACAGGTAATGTAACTGTGTAAAGTATATAGTATATGCCCGTGATCACCTCCCGAAGTGATCACGGCCCAGTAGTATAGCATGGCAGACGGACAAGAGTGTAGGGCCACTGATGGAACACTAGCATCCTATACTAAGCAGTAGGATAGCAGGTAATGGTAACAACAGTAGTAGCAAGGACAGGCTATGCATCAGGATAGGAATAACGGAAAGCAGTAACATGCTACACTACTCTAATGCAAGCAGTATAGAGAAGAGTAGGCGATATCTGGTGATCAAAGGGGGCTTGCCTGGTTGCTCTGGCAAGAGAGAGTGGTCGTCAACACCGTAGTCGTACTGGGTAGCAGCGGCGTCGGTCTCGGTGTCTAGCGAGAGAAGAGGGGGAAGAAACAATAAATATAATGCAAACAAATGCATGACGATGCATGACATGACAAAGCGTGATGCTAGGTGTGCCCTAACGCGGTATACGAGGTGGTACCGGTGAAGGGGGAAACATCGGGAAATTATCCCGGTGTTTCGCGTTTTCGGACAGACGAACCGGAGGGGGAAAGTTGCGTGTTTGCGTTGCTAGGGATGTGTGTGGACGAACAGGCTGCGTATCCGGATTCGTCTCGTCGTTCTGAGCAACTTTCATGTACAAAGTATTTTCATCCGAAGCTACGGATTATTTTATATTAATTTTAAGGATTTTAAATCATTTTCTAGAAATTAGCATAATTAAATTAATTTAGAAATTGCAATTATGATGTCAGCGTGACATCAGCATGATGTCAGCAGGACCAAAGGTTGACTAGGTCAACCCTGCAGGTGGGTCCCGTATGTCATAGTTACAATAACCTAATTAATCTATTAATCAGTTTAATTAGTTAATTAGGTATCTAATGTTTAATTAGTTTAATTCAACAGGATTAATTAAGTTAATTAAGTCAATTAATTAATTAACATTTTTATTTACTTATTTAGTTAATTATTTATTTTTAAGTTCTTTTTTTAATCGTTCTGGTGCGGGGCCCCCTTGTCATAGGCACAGGGGGTGGTTAACGGGCGCTGAGTTAGCGGTGGCGGGCGCCACCCGCTCGGGGCCGAGCCCAACCAAGGGCGACGGGGCGAGGCCACCGGAGCACGACGGCATAGCGAGGCGGGGCCGGCAGAGGTGTAGGCCACGGCGAGCAAAGGGGGTTCCAGGGCGGCAGCGGTGAGGGGCTGGGCGTGGCAAGGGGCGGCCCAGGCGAGCGCTGCCAGGCGCAGCGGACAGGAGCCGGTGAGCGGAAAGGCATGCGCGGGGACAGCGGGGAGCGACGGCACGGCGAGCCGGGCCTGGGCTGCCGCGCGCGCAGGGCGCGAGGCGTGCGCGGGGAGGAGGGGGCTTGGCCTGGCGCGCAGTCGGGCGGCCAGGGACGCGGGCGACGGCGTGGCCGACGCGGTGGTGCTCGTGCACGGCTGCGGGACGACGCGAGGAGCCGGGAGGAAGAGAGGCCGGGGGCCTCACCGTGGATCCGTAGGGTCAGGGGCAACAGGGGGGCGAGGAGGCGGGCGGAGACGACGCGGCGCAGGGGATGCAGTCCGGCGGGGTAGGGCTCCGGCGATGGCGGAGCGGTCCGGCGAGTCGAGGAGGCCCTCGAGCGGCAGCGGATGGGGCGCGGTCGTCGGGGCTCGGGGTGGCGCGGGGTCCAGCCCCCGATCCAGCTCGTGTCGAGGGGGGGCGCTGTGCGGGAGGAGTCGGAGAGCGGGCGACGGGGCGGGAGGCAGGAGGCGCACGGGGCTGGGCGCTGCCCGATCCCGATCTGGATCGGGGGAGGGGCAGAGGGAGGAGACGAGGGAGAGGGGGGGATCGTGGGGGGGGGTGTGCGCTAGGGTTTGACCCCGGGGGGAGCTTATGGGTGGGCGGCTGGGCCGGTGGGCCGGTCGACGCAGTGGACAGCTGGGCCTGGCCCATTGGGGGGGCCTTTCTTTTGTTTTGTTTTCTGTTTTGCCTTTACCTTTTATTCATATTTCCTGTAATGTTTTCTTTTAGTTTCAATTTATTCTTGTGTTAGCGGAATACCAAAATGGCACTGTATTTGACATTACCAAATATGCCACTGCCACATTAATTTATTTTGCTGTTGTTTTATTCATTTTTTGAGTATTCACGCATTTTATACAAGTGTGGTTTCTCCACCATTATTACCTAGGATTTAGTTGTCCCATTTTTAACATTTTAGTTTTAACGTTTGAAAACTTTTATTGTTTCCCTGATTTTGAATTTTGAATTCGAACCGGTTTCGATCTAACGCGAGATTAACAACAGTAACAGTGGTGACAAGGCATCATTACTAGAGGGTTACTGTAGCTTGATTATCCGGGCGTCACAGTTCCTTGGGAGGATATATCTATGGACTTTGTTTTAGGTTTACCTCGAACAAAGAAGGGGAGGGATAGCATATTTGTTGTCGTGGATAGGTTCTCGAAAATGGCACACTTTATACCATGTCATAAAAGCGATGATGCTGTTAATGTTGCTGATTTGTTCTTTCGTGAAATTATTCGCTTACATGGTGTGCCAAATACTATTGTTTCAGATCGTGATACTAAATTTCTTAGCCACTTTTGGAGATGTTTATGGGCTAATTTGGGGACTAAGCTGCTTTTTAGTACTACTTGTCACCCCCAAACTGATGGACAAACTGAAGTAGTCAATAGAACATTGTCTACTATGCTTAGGGCTGTTTTGAAGAATAACAAGAAAATGTGGGAAGAATGCTTGCCTCATATTGAATTTGCTTATAATCGCTCATTGCATTCTACTACTAAGATGTGCCCTTTTGAAATTGTGTATGGTTTCCTACCTCGTGCACCTATTGATTTGTTGCCTCTTCCATCTTCAGAGAAGGTTAATTTTGATGCTAAAGAACGTTCTGAATTGATTTTAAAAATGCATGAGTTAACTAAGGAAAACATTGAGCGTATGAATACTAAATATAAACTTGCTGGAGATAAGGGTAGAAAACATGTTGTGTTTGCGCCTGGAGATCTTGTTTGGTTACATTTGCGTAAAGATAGATTTCCTAATCTGCGCAAATCAAAGCTAATGCCACGTGCCGATGGTCCTTTTAAGGTGTTAGAGAAAATAAATTATAATGCATATAAACTTGAGCTACCTGTAGATTTTGGGGTTAGTCCCACTTTTAACATTGCAGATTTGAAGCCTTATTTGGGTGAGGAAGATGCGCTTCCGTCGAGGACGACTTCATTTCAAGAAGGGGAGGATGATGAGGACATCAATACCATTGTTACACCCACAGCCCCTACTGTTACATATACTGGACCAATTACTAGAGCTCGCGCACGCCAATTAAATTACCAGGTACTTTCGTTTCTTGGTAATGATTCTAATGTTCATGAGATTATGATGCTGCCTAAATTGGATACATTTGTTTTGCTTACAAATGAAGGGCCTAGCTTGGAGAAGGATGAACATTGGAGCAAGTTCACGCATGGAGATGATGGCATGCGCAAGGGGATCAAGAACGGAGTTACAAGTGATGATTTCAGGACTTTGAAGCCGCCATAAGGAGTGCATGAAGCCTTGGACGAAATATACAAGATGCCACTTCATAATATTCGTCCATAGGCTATTCTAGGTGCTGCGTCACCTTATTAATGGGCCAGGCCCATGTAATTTCGAAATACTTAAGTATAGGCTGTTTTTAGAGTCCGTATGTGTGGGGAAACAAGAGTTAGGGTTGGTTTCGGACCCCTCCTCCAAGAGCCATTAAATTCCCCTCCTCTTCCTCCATATATACAGCCCTTAGCGCGTCGTTTAGACTTTGGGTTTTGTTTAGATTGAAAGTTCGCCATAGCTGCAACTTCGCGTACTTCATTTGTGTCTAACGACCAGACCAAGACGTCACAGAACCCCACCTTGATCAATAAAGCTTTCATCTTATATTCGCAATATCCCGATTGCAATCTCAGTTTCTTGCTTGTTCTTCGTTTGCTCGCAGGAAACAGACCCTCGTGGTCAGGTTGATCGTGCTCCGGCGTGGTCAATAACCCTCGGAAGTTGGTTTAGCGATTGCTAAGGCGCGACGTCTCGCACGTTCGTAGTCGGATCGTCAAGGTCGACTCCCACAGAAAACGATAGCCACCATCTCATCGAAACATCGGGACACCTTTGCCTCTATCACCGGGTCGTGAAGCTCCGGATTATGTTGCTCATGTTTAGGTATTTCGGGTTGTCACCCGCCCTAGCCTTTGACTTTAAGTCACTAGTATGTTTCGGCTTGAACAACCATGTTTATGATTATTTTTTCAGTAGTCGTATAAGCCTACAAGTCTTTGGGTTGTCACCCGCCCTGTTTCTTTGGACTTTTTAAGTCGCCATCGTATATGTTGATCGGTCTTTTGCAAAATATATAAGACTTCAGGTGAAACAAGAGTCGTGGCACGGCTCATATGTCTGATTCAATTAACCATGCAACAAAGTTCTGCTAGATCAAAGGTTCAGGTAAACATGCACAAAGGCATCACAGGGTGGACCACTCTTTTAAGGTACCCTATTACAAGGCTTCAAATTGAACCCAAAAGATTTGGATCAAGTGTTTTTTGGAGCTGCACTCCTGTAACCCGGCCTTAGAACCGTCCGTCTTATAATCACCATAGTCAGTTCTCTTCTTGACGCCTTGAAGGTTCCGGATCATCCTGTGACAGCTCTTCGTTGTCGGCCATCTGAAGGTCAACCGATGTCCACTCGATGTCGGTTAAAGCCTTGAATGTGGCTTCATCATTAAGAATAACGGAAGGGTCAAGGTCAGGGGCGAAGATATGCTTACGCCTTGGTGGAATGAGATCTACGACATCATGAGATGGCGGCTTAATCTTATTGTTGTTGTCGTCGTAAGTCGGTGTGTACTTGTTCAAATTCAGCTCTTCTATCAATTTGCAGGCCATAGGTCGCATCTCCCTGACGCATTGGTCGAAGTTTTTCTCTTCAAAGATTGATTAGTCATCCTTGAATTCTGGGCATCTAGTTGCAATTTCTGTCGGTTCAAGTTTTGATTGCCACGCCTTGGCCCGGTCTAGAGCAACAATGGCTCTGGCTCGAGCGGTTGATAGCTTAACTTCCTCAATTTGAGCCGGCACTATGGAAAGATGAGCCAGCACAGTCTTGATTTGTGTTGAAGGTTTTCTGCCACCTGACAAAGCTACAAGGTTGCGTAGTGTTCCAGCATACAACTGTTCTGTCAATGAATAAGCTGCCTTCAACTTGAGTAGTATGTTTTGACCAAGGCTGGCGCTTCTGGGGCCTGTTTAAAATTTTCAAAGGAGAGTCACTAGGCGGGTTAAGAATTATATGTTATGAATTGTGCGGGTTACGGTAATATCAAGACAGAGGATGACTTGCATATTAAGCTTACCAAAGATGGCGGTTGACATTTTACAGATGTGTTGCTTCAAGCTGACTAACTCTTTGGTTACCGGCTTAAGCTTTGCCTCAGCTTCTTTTGCTCTTCTTAGCAGTGCAACCTTGTCAGTTTCCTAGGCGGATCTTTTAGCATCAAACCCCGCCTTGATTTTCTCAATTTCTTCCAGTGAAGTTTTCAGCTTTGACTCGGCCTTGGAAGTTTCAGCTTGTTGCAGCTCAATATTCCTTTTTAAGTCGCTCAGTTGCAACTCTTTTATGTTCAACTCCTCCTGAAATACAATATTTAAGCAATGGTTACCACACAAGGAGCAAGTTTTTGTGATACAGTTAGATTAAGTCCCAAGCACATTGCAAGCAATATACTTGGCACTTGGGGGCTAATGTAGGTCATTTCAATTTCTTTAAGACCCGACTCATCTTGTCAAAATTAAACCGACCCTTGGGGGCTACATATTTGATTCTGTCAAGGTCATCAAGACCCGGCTCATCTTATCAGTTTAAGCCGGCCCTTGGGGGCTACATATTTGGTTCTTTCAAATGACTATATGTCCCGGCTCATCTTCTTAAGTTAAGCCAGCCCTTGGGGGCTACAGAATTGATTCTTAGCAATGCTTGTAAGACCCGGCTCATCTTTTCAAGACAAGCCGGCCATTGGAGGCTACTCTTTGGAAGATTTAAATGAAGTCTCAAGCATACTCAATATCTTTTCCTATACTTCAAACTTGGGGGCTAATATGGATATATGTATATATGTGCAAGGCTAAAGAGGAGTTGGATGGTTTCATACCTCATATTTCTGCTTCATAAGCTGAACTAACCTGGCTTCCATATCCCGGCTCGTGTGAAGGCGGCTCCAGTAGCCCGCATACACATCGCCTGTGCTAAAGGAGGAATAGCTCTCCAGATCCAGTTTGGCCTTGCCTTTTTCCAAGGAAGGCGAATCCACTTTGGCACTATGTTTGGCTAGCACGGTTGAGGCTCCTAGTGCTGTATAAGCCGTCCCAGTGATAGTAATGTCATCAAATCTTTCTCAGGAGGGATTTCTTCAATTGGCTTCGGAGGAGTCGGTGACTTGGGACTTGGGAGGTCTTGATGGGCACCAGGTTGATCTCGGTATTCATTGGCTCAAGAACCGCAACATCAATTTGCGATGGCGGGTCATTGGAAAAGTCTTTAGGTTTTTGAATTGAACCCTCAGGGGCCTCTGGCGCCTGCCTCTTCGGCTCAACAGCTTTGGGGTCTTTTGATAAGCTGCCCACCTTTTATTTCTTGTGTGCCTTTGCTACACCTCTGTGACAAGAATACAAGAGTCCATAAGTATATTACTACATGTCATGTATGAACAAATGAAAGTACTTACCCATGACCTATCTTGAAAACAGGCATTTGAGTTCCGGTTGAGCCGCCAGAAGAAGGTAGTGACCCCTGGTAGTCAGAGTCAGAGGGATTAAGAGGATGTCTTATAAGACCAGCTTTGGGTAAAAGCAAGTTCGGATGGCGCGGTGATACGTCCATTTTGCATCATGTTTTCCTAATGTTATTTATGATGTTTTTATGCATAATAATGCTTTTCGGAGTAATTCTAATGCCTTTTCTCTCATAATATGCAAGGTACACACAAAGAGGGAGAATTCCGGCAGCTGGAAATCTAGACCTGGAAAATCTACGTCAGGCCACCTATTCTGCACAACTCCAAACAAACTGAAACTTTACGGAGATTTTTTATGGATTATATGAGGAATATTGGAGCCAATAAGTACCAGAGGGGCCCACTAGGTGGGCACAACCCACCTGGGCACGCTAGGGAGCCCAGGCGCGCCCTGGTGGTTTGTGCTCCCCTCGGCCAACCTCCGGTGCCCATCTTCTGGTATATAAGTCATTTTGACCTAGAAAAATCAGGACAGGACTTTCAGGACGGAGCGTTGTCGTCTCGAGGCGGAACTTGGGCAGGAGCACTTTTGCCCTCCGGCGGAGCGATTCCGCCGGGGGAACTTCCCTCCCAGAGGGGGAAATCATCGTCATCATCATCACCAACAACTCTCCCATCTTGGGGAGGGCAATCTCCATCAACATCTTCAACAGCACCATCTCTTCTCAAACCCTAGTTCATATATTGTGTTCTTTGTACTGGAACTATAGATTGGTGCTTGTGGGTGACTAGTAGTGTTGATTACATCTTGTAGTTGATTACTATATGGTTTATTTGGTGGAAGATTATATGTTCAGATCCATTATGATATTTAATACCCCTCTGATCTTGAGCATGTTTATCACTTGCGAGTAGTTACTTTTGTTCTTGAGGTCACGGGAGAAATCATGTTGCAAGTAATCATGTGAAGTTGATATGTGTTTGATATTTTGATAGTATGTATGTTGTGATTCCCTTAGTGGTGTCATGTGAACATCGACTACATGACACTTCACTATATTTGGGCCTAAGGGAATGCATTGTGGAGTAGTTATTAGATGATGGGTTGCGAGAGTGACAGAAGCTTAAACCCTAGTTTATGCGCTATTCCGTAAGGGACCGATTGGATCCAAAAGTTTAATGCTATGGTTATAATTTATTCTTAATATTTTTCTCGTAGTTGCGGATGCTTGCGAGGGGATTAATCATAAGTAGAAGGTTTGTTCAAGTAAGAACAGCACCTAAGCACCGGTCTGCCCACATATCAAATTATCAAAGTAGCGAACATGAATCGAATCAACATGATGAAAGTGACTAGATGAAATTCCCATGTACCCTCAAGAACGCTTTGCTTATTATAAGAGACCATTTTGGCCTGTCCTTTGCCTCAAAAGGATTGGGCTACCTTGCTGCACTTTTGTTACTATTATCATTACTTGCTCGTTACAAAATATCTTGCTATCAAACTACTCTGTTACTTACAATTTCAGCACTTGAAGACATTACCTTGCTGAAAACCACTTTTCATTTCCTTCTGCTCCTCGTTGGGTTCGATACTCTTACTTATTGAAAAGGCTACAATTGATCCACTATACTTGTGGGTCATCAAGGCTATTTTCTAGCGTCGTTGTGGGGGAGTGAATCCCCTTTGGTAAGTGGAATTTGGTGAGGAAACATTTATATAGTGTGCTAAATTTAATGTCACTTGTTACTATGGAAAACAATCCTTTGAGGGGTTTATTTGGGGTATATTCACCTCGATCGGCAGCACAATTAGCTACCCCTCAACCTATTGCACCTACTGAAAATATTGAATATGAAATTCCTTTGGGTATGATAGAACAACTGCTAGCTAATCCTTATGCAGGAGATGGAACCAAACATTGATGAGGACATCAATACCATTGTTACACCCACAGCCCCTACTGTTACATATACTGGACCAATTACTAGAGCTCGCGCACGCCAATTAAATTACCAGGTACTTTCATTTCTTGGTAACGATTCTAATGTTCATGAGATTATGATGCTGCCTAAATTGGATACATTTGTTTTGCTTACAAATGAAGGGCCTAGCTTGGAGAAGGATGAACATTGGAGCAAGAACACGCATGGAGTTGATGGCATGCGCAAGGGGATCAAGAACGGAGTTACAAGTGATGATTTCAGGACTTTGAAGCCGCCATAAGGAGTGCATGAAGCCTTGGACGAAATATACAAGATGCCACTTCATAATATTCGTC
>NC_053027.1:500058075-500211789 GCF_003073215.2 Triticum urartu | reverse complement strand
AGCGTTTTCTAAGTGCGTGGTTGGTAGCGTTAAACACAGAAAAATTATGGATCATTAGATCTTGTTAATGGATGGATCTGATTGTTTGGATCTGTCCCTCTCTTCCTTTTATAGTGTAGTAGATAGTAGATGTTGAGTCCATGGATTATACGCACTCTCACCCTTCCACATTTGCTAGCCTATCTAATACCGCGCACCTTTCACCGGTATCATACACCTACCATATTCCTTTCTCAAAACAGCCACCATACCTACCTATTATGGCATTTCCATAGCCATTCCGAGATATATTGACATGCAACTTTCCACCGTTCCGTTTATTATGACACGCATCATCATTGTCATATTGCCTTGCATGATCATGTAGTTGACATCGTATTTGTGGCAAAGCCACCGTTCATAATTTTTCCATTCATGTCATTCATGAGTCATTGCACATCCCGGTACACCGTCGGAGGCATTCATATAGTCATATCTTATTCTAGTATCGAGTTGTAATCATTGAGTTGTAAATAAATAGAAGTGTGATGATCATCATTAATAGAGCATTGTCCAAAAAAAGAGAAAGGCCAAAAAAGGAAAAAAAAAAAAAGAAGGCCCAAAAAAGAGAATAAAAAGGGGCAATGCTATTATCCTTTTTCCACACTTGTGTTTCAAAGTAGCACCATGATCTTTATGATAGAGAGTCTCTTGTTTTGTCATTTTCATATAATAGTGGGAACTTTTCATTATAGAACTTGGCTTGTATATTCCAACAATGGGCCTCCTCAAGTGCCCTAGGTCTTCGTGAGCAAGCAAGTTGGATGCACACCCACTTAGTTTCTTTTGTTGAGCTTTCATACATTTATAGCTCTACTGCATCCGTTGCATGGCAATCCCTACTCGTTGCATTGACATCAATTGATGGGTATCTCCCTAGCCCATTGATTAGCCGCGTCGATGTGAGACTTTCTCCTTTTTTGTCTTCTCCACATAACCCCCTTCATTATATTCTATTCCACCCATAGTGTTATATCCATGGCTCATGCTCATGTATTGCGTGAAAATTGAAAAAAGTTTGAGATTACTAAAGTGTGAAACAATTGCTTGGCTTGTCATTTGGGTTGTGCATGATGAGAGTATTCTTGTGTGACGAAAGTGGACCATGACCAAACTATATGATTTTGTAGGGATGAACTTTCTTTGGCCATGTTATTTTGAGAAGACATGATTGCTTAGTTAGTATGCTTGAAGTATTAGTATTTTTATGTCAATATTTAACTTTTATCTTGAATCTTTCGGATATAAACATTCATGCCACAATAAAGAAAAAATACATTGAGAAATATGTTAGGGAGCATTCCACATCAAAAGTTCTGTTTTTATCATTTACCTACTTGAAAGTGCAACTATCCCTGAGTGGTTTTGGTAATTCCTAACAACATATAGCTCATTGAGCTAACATTATTCCAAGATTAATATTTCAGGAAAAGCTCAATGAATGGCATGGCATGGATGAGGAAAGTGGATCCCTCAAAATTCTAAGGACAAAAAGTTTGGCTCAAGCTTGAAGCTCAAGACTCTACATTTTATATTTTAGTGATCCAAGATCACATTGAGTCTATAGAAAAAGCCAATACTATCAAGGAGGGATGAGGTGTTGCTTAATGGCTTGCTTGCTCAAAATGCTTAGTGATATGCTCCAAAACCATCAACTACCTTCCCACATCCACATATGACCTAAACCAAAAGTCAAACTCGGCCCGCCCGATTCTTTCTATCCGGCGCCACCGATTTCAAATGTCATAGCCACTGCCACAAACCCTAGGCAATCGGCACTACCGAGATTACAATGCAAACCCTCTGGTTAGCTTATTACCAAAATCGGTCCCACCGAGTTTGTGTAATCAGTCTCACCGAGTTTGCCTGACCAACTCTCTGGTTAGCTTATTACCAAAATAGGCCCCACCGAGTTTGTGCAATCGGTCACACCAGATTACGTTATGCCCAAACCCTAACCATATCGGTCCTACCGAGTTGCATCTCAGTCCCACCAAAAATCCTAACGGTCACTAAGTTTGCTGAATTGGTCCGACCGAGTTTAACCATTCGGTCCCACCGAGTTTGGCAAATTGTGTGTAATGGTTAGATTTTGTGTGGAGGCTATATATACCCCTCCACCCACTCTTCATTCGTGGAGAGAGCCATCAGAACATACCTACACTTCCAATACACATTTTCTGAGAGAGAACCACCTACACTTGTGTTGAGGTCAAGATATTCCATTCCAACCATATGAATCTTGATCTCTAGCCTTCCCAAGTTTCTTTCCACTCAAATCTTCTTTCCACCAAATTCAAATCCTGTGAGAGAGAGTTGAGTGTTGGGGAGACTATCATTTGAAGCACAAGAGCAAGGAGTTCATCATCAACACACCATTTGTTACTTCTTGGAGAGTGGTGTCTCCTAGATTGGCTAGGTGTCACTTGGGAGCCTCCAACAAGATTGTGGAGTTGAACCAAGGAGTTTGTAAGGGCAAGGAGATCACGTACTTCGTGAAGATCTACCGCTAGTGAGGCAAGTCCTTCGTGGGTGACGGCCGTGATGGAATAGACAAGGTTGCTTCTTCGTGGACCCTTTGTGGGTGGAGCCCTCCGTGGACTCGCGTGACCGTTACCCTCTGTGGGTTGAAGTCTCCATCAACGTGGATGTACGATAGCACCACCTATCGGAACCATGACAAAAACATCCGTGTCTCCAATTGCGTTTGAATCCTCCAAACCCTTCCCTTTACATTCTTGCAAGTTGCATGCTTTACTTTCCGCTGCTCATATACTCTTTTGCATGCTTGCTTGAATTGTGTGGAGATTGCTTGACTTGTGCTAAGATAGCTAAAATCTGCCAAGAACTAAAATTGGGAAAAGGCTAGATTTTTATTTGGTCAAGTAGTCTAATCACCCCCCCTCTAGACATACTTTTGATCCTACACTACTCGAGGACGAGCAATTTGGGGATGCTTGATACGTCTCCAATGTATCTATAATTTTTGATTGTTCCATACTATTATATTATCTGTTTTGGATGTTAATGGGCTTTATTTTACACTTTTATATTATTTTTGGAACTAACCTATTAACCGGAGGCCCAGCCCAAATTGTTTTTTTGCCTATTTCAGTGTTTCGCAGAAAAGGAATATCAAACGAAGTCCAAACGGAATGAAACCTTCAGGAATGTGATTTTCTCAACAAACGTGATCCAGGATACTTGGAGTGGGCGTCAAGAAACAATCAAGGAGGCCACGAGGCAGGGGGCACGCCTACCCCCTGGGCGCGCCCTCCACCCTTGTGGGCCCCTCGTTGCTCCACAGACCTACTTCTTCCTCCTATATAAGTCCACGTACCCCGCAAACATCCAGGTGCAGCATGAAAACCTAATTCCACCACCGCAACCTTCTGTACCCGAGAGATCCCATCTTGGGGCCTTTTCCGGAGCTCCGCCGGAGGGGGCATTGATCACGGAGGGCCTCTACATCAACTCCATGGCCTCTCCGGTGATGTGTGAGTAGTTTACTTCAGACCTTCGGGTCCATAGTTATTAGCTAGATGGCTTCTTCTCTCTCTTTGAATCTCAATACAAAGTTCTCCTCGATCTTCTTGGAGATCTATTCGATGTAATCTTATTTTGCGGTGTGTTTGTCGAGATCCGATGAATTGTGGGTTTATGATCAAGTTTATCTATGAAAAATATTTGAATCTCCTCTGAATTCTTTTATATATGATTGGTTATCTTTGCAAGTCTCTTCGAATTTTTAGTTTGTTTTAGCCTACTAGGTTGATCTTTCTTGCAATGGGAGAAGTGCTTAGCTTTGGGTTCAATCTTGCGGTGTCCTTTCCCAGTGACAGCAGGGGCAGCAAGGCACGTATTGTATTGTTGCCATCGAGGATAAAAATATGGGGTTTATATCATATTGCATGAGTTTACCCCTCTACATCATGTCATCTTACTTAAAGCATTTCTCTATTCTTATGAACTTAATACTCTATATGCATGCTGGATAGCGGTCGGTGTGTGGAGTAATAGTAGTAGATGCAGAATCATTTCGGTCTACTTGTCACGGATGTGATGCCTATATACATGATCATACCTAGATATTCTCATAACTATGCTCAATTCTATCAATTGCTCGACAGTAATTCGTTTACCCACTGTACTACTTATGCTCTTGAGAGAAGCCACAAGTGAAACCTATGGGCCCCGGGTCTATCTGCCATCATATTAATCTTCCAACACTTAGCTATTTATATTGCCGTTTATTTTACTTTGCATCTTTATTTCTATTTATCATAAAAATACCAAAAATATTATCTTATCATATCTATCAGATCTCACTCTCGTAAGTGACCGTGAAGGGATTGACAAACCCTTTATCGCGTTGGTTGCGAGGTTCTTATTTGTTTGTGTAGGTGCGTGGGACTCGAGCGTGATATCCTACTAGATTGGTACCTTGGTTCTCAAAAACTGAGGGAAATACTTACGCTACTTTACTGCATCACCCTTTCCTCTTCAAGGGAAAACCAACGCGGTGCTCAAGAGGTAGCATCACGCTACTATGTTGTGTTTTGATCCATAGTTCCATACTGCTTCTATTTTGCACTTTTACTTGGCCAACCACCAGACCGCAACCACATCCTCTAGCGTCTGCACAGTTCCAATCCATGTGTACTTTTTTGCTGGGGGAGGAGGAGTCCATGTGTATTAACTAGTCATCAACATGAAACTTCGAAAGGATTGTAAATTGTTGATTGGTTTGAGATTGCTTACCAAGTATACCACATGATGTAGGAATTGCAAAGTGTAAACGTGCATGAAAGATAGTTCTGTTGCAGGTATATTATGCTCCCTGGAAAAGGCATATGACTCCTCGGAGCATTTTAAACCCATACTCTCTAAAACCCAAAATATAAATCATATTTATTTTGCATCTAAGTTAACTTTTTAGAATTTGAATTTTTTTATAGAAATTGAGTAGCAATATCAACAATGTAAAATTAATACAAGAAGAAAATATATTTCATGATGTATCTACTGGTATTGGGTTTACTCTATAGATGTTAATATTTTTTCCTATAAACTTGATCAAAATTTCAAACTCTAAAAAAGTTTGACATGGGAACTTTTTCGAGAGTATATCTTTGGAAGTCAAATAAATTGAGTCCACATCAACACCGATGTCACTAGCTTGAGCGTATGGAGTTGCAATGTTTGTTGTCGTGCAAACTTGGAAGAACATTCTTAAGCCTTAACTCCCAATCTGGTGGTTTAAACTAGGTAAACTACATGTTCATATTGTGAGAAATAAGGACTATAAATTTAACATGTGATTGCTTTTCATTCTTTTGCAGCAATTACCGTCACGAAGATTTGCTATACCTAGTAAGAATGTTGGTTTTCTTCGGACCTGCAAATGTGATGGAGGAGGGCATCTTTTTTGCAAAAGAATATCACTTATGTTCTGAATTGTAAGACATTTTGTATATTTCAATATAGGACACACATAGACTGAAACGCGTGAACAAACATAGTAAAGCACATCTATATACATCTGATTCATTAGAAAGGTAGAGCATCTTATAATTCAAAATAGAGGGAGTGGTAATGACACAATTCTATTTTTTTGGTAGGAGCCATCCTCTATAATTTCTTTTGGCCTTTGTGTTGTTGGGGTCTGATACGTCTCTAATGTATCTATAATTTATGAAGTATTCATGCCGTTTTATTATCATTCTTGGATGTTTTACAATCATTTTATAGCAACTTTATATCATTTTTTGGGACTAACCTATTGACCCAGTGCCCAGTGCGAGTTGCTATTTTTTGCTTGATTTTTACATCACAAGAAACCAATATCAAACAGAGTCCAAACACCTTGAAACGGGGTATTATACTGATTCACTAGAGATATGTTTTGGCACTCAACTCGCGGATTCCCGAGGTGACATTGGGGTAATCTATGCATAGGGGTTGATGCACGTTCTCGTCTTTTGTTTCTCCGGTAGAAATCTTGGGGCACTCTTTGAGGTTCTTTGTGTTGGATTGAGTATTATGAATCTGAATTTGCTTTGGTGTTATTTTAGTACGAACTCTTGATAGATCGACCGGAAAGAATAACTTGGTGTTATTTTAGTACGAACTCTTGATAGATCGATCAGAAAGAATAACTTGATGTTATTTTAGTACGAACTCTTGATAGATCGATTGGAAAGAATAATTTGGTGTTATTTTAGTACGAACTCTTGCACAGATCGATCGCAAAGAATAGCCACAAACAATTTCTTCTTATGTTCTCCGCTAGATAAGAACTTTGGAGTGATTCTTCATCGCACGTTGAGGGATGGTTATATGATCCAATTATATTAGCATTGTTGAGAGATTGCACTAGTGAAAGTACGGACCCTAGGCCTCATTTTCAAGCATTGCAATACCGTTTGTGCTCTGTTTTATCAATTGCTACCTTGTTGTTTTTTATTGCTCTTACTACAAAAATCAATATCTTCTATTCATATTACACTTGTATCACCATCTCTTCGCCGAACTAGTGCACCTATACAAATTACCGTTGTATTTGGTGTGTTGGGGACACAAGAGACTTTTTATTATTTGGTTGCAGGGTTTTTTGAGAGATACCATCTTCATCCTACACCTCCCACGGATTGATAAACCTTAGGCCATCCACTTGAGGGAAAATTGCTACTGTCCTACAAAACTCTGCGCTTGGAAGCCCAACACGTGTCTACAAGAATAAAGTTGCGTAGTAGACATCAAGCTCTTTTCTGGCGTTGTTGCCGGGGAGGCTAGGTAAGCGGCATTCACAAGCTCTTTTATGGCGCCGTTGCCGGGGAGGTGAGTAATTGAAGGTACATCTTTAGATCTTGCAATCGATCTTTTAGTTTCTTGTTTTATCACTAGTTTGGTTTATAAAAGAAAAATACATAAACATGGAATTGAGGTTGCATCATATTATTGATCATCTTTATAATATCTTTCTTGAAAATGATGGATCACAAAATTGTGCTCAATTGTTAGAAGAAGAAGTCAATAAAATATTTGGCACAAAATATTTGAATGGTGAGCATGATTGCAATGTTGTTAGTATGAATTCTTTGAATATCCAAAATGCTAATGATGATTGCACAAGTCATGAAAAAAATGTTTCTTATAAGCATGCCAATTTTTGTGGAGTGCATAAAGTTTGTGAAGACGTGCCTTATAGGGAAGATAGATTTTGCAAGAAGCATAAACATGATAGAACCAATTCTTTGCTCAAAGTGATAGATGAATTTGCTACAAAATTATGTTATCTTTGTCCTATTACTTATGAACTTTGCAATAAGGTTGGTCATCTTAATTTCCAATGCATGCTTTTTCATGATCGAATCGTGTCCAAATATTGCAATAATTTGATCGCCCTTGAACTTTATAATGAGCTTTGTCTATTTTTGGGGAGTGGAGAATTGACACATAAAAATAGTTGATTTGAAGTATTCATTCTCACGGATGACATTGAAACCAAACTAAAGAATATTTATATGTTTTGCATGGTAAATTGCAATGAGAATGCTTATATTGCCAACTATAGAAAGATGGGAAAACCAATAGAATATAAAAGGAATACTAATGAAAGGGTAAAGATTTCCACTTTCCCTCCTATTGTCTCTCATGATGAAATAGGTAACGAGGAGGAGCTTACTATCCAATCAATCTCTTCAACAAGAAGCTTGAAAAATTAATTAAATCCACACATGATGTGGTGAAGAAGAAGAAAAGAAGAAGAAAGAATAGAGGTAAAAAGGTATATCTCCCAAATAGTGTTGCTCCTATTATTGTTGTGCCTCATGAAATGAATCAAAAATAATTGTTTAGGATAATGCACTTGATGATGATATTGCTTCTATGTCTTATGGCACAATGTCCGAGAGCACTATTGATGATGATTTTGTTATGCCCATTGCTTGTTGTGATGATTATGATTGAGAATATAATGATACTTCTTATAATCTTGGAAATCTTTTTGGCACCAACTTGGGAAATTCTGATGATGGCAATTACTATACCGTTGGTGCTATTCATACTATTAATGATGAGAATGATTATGCTTATGATATGCCAAGCCACAAGCTTGGGGATGCTATGTTTGATGAGAATGACATGTTTGAGAATTTATTTACTGCAATTAATGTTTGTCCCAAGCTTGGGGGTGCTATGCTTAATGGAGAAGATCTTTTTAGTCCCCTTACTTTGAATGATCAAATTTGCTATGATGATTGCATGCCTCCCACGTATGATGATTAATGTAATGACACTTATGTTATAAAAAGTAGTGATAATTGTTGTCATAATTTTGAATATCCTTTTACTGAACATTACTCTTTTAATGTGGGAACAATTTATAGTATTCGAGTTTCCTATGATACTCCCACTATTATTAATGAGAATAAAATTGCTTATATGGAGAGTAATAAGTTTTCTATGCTTTTGGATCATGAAAAGAATGCTTTATGTGATGTTTATATTGATGAATCTATTCATGATGCTACTGAAAATTATTGTGAGAGAGGAACTTATGAGTCATGATGCTCTCTTTATGTTTCAACTCTTATCTTTTATGCGAGCATCATTGAAATCATCATGCCTAGGTAAAAGGCATTAAAGAGAAGCGCTTGTTGGGAGACAGCCCAACACTTTTACCTACTGATTTTGTGTGTTCACATGATTAGGCTATTGTACTAATCATGTTTTATTGCTTTCGTTTGAATAAAGTGTCAAGTAAGACCTTTGGGATGGCTTACGGTGATAGTTGATTTGATCTTGCTGAAAAACAGAAACTTTTGCGCTCAGGAAAACAATTCTCATTTTTAACAGAAGCGTGATGAAATACTAATTCTTTTTGCAGAAGATTAAAAGACAAATTTCCCAGGTTTTCATAATTTTTCGGAATTTTTGGAGTAGCAGAAGTATGGTTGGAGTACAGATTACTACAGACTGTTCCGTTTTTGACAGATTATGTTTTCAATGCATAGTTTGCTTGTTTTCTAGTTTCTATGGCTTATATTGATCAATATAAATTGTGGGAATGATATGCTACAGTAGTCATTGTGTGGAAACAATTATGAATCTTGTCTTTGATAGTACTGATATGTCCATTTTGCATCATGCTTTTATATTGATATTTATTGCATTATGGGTTGTTATTACACATTATGTCACAATACTTATGCCTATTCTCTCTTATTTTACAAGATTTACATAAAGAGGGAGAATGCTGGCAGCTGGGATTCTGGGCTGGAAAAGGAGCAAATATTACAGACCTATTCTGCACAGTTCCAAAAGTCCTGAAACTTCATGGAAGTCATTTTCAGAATATATAATAAATACTTAGTGCAAGAAGTTCACCAGGGGGGCACACCCTGCCCTACCCCCTGGGCGCGCCCCCTACCTCGTGGGCCCCCTGGTGGCCCTCCGATGACCATCTTCTGCTATATGGAGTCTTTCGATGAGAAAAAAAACCATAAGCAAGCTTTACAGACGAGACTCCGCCGCCACGAGGTGGAACCTTGGCGGAACCAATCTAGGGCTCTGGCGGAGCTGTTCTGCCGGGGAAACTTCCCTCTGGGAGGGGGAAATCATCGCCATCGTCATCGCCAATGATCCTCTCATCAGGAGGGGGTCAATCTCCATCAACATCTTCACCAGCACCATCTCATCTCAAACCCTAGTTCATCTCTTGTATCCAATTCTTGTCTCCAAGTCTGGGATTGGTACCTGTGGGTTGCTAGTAGTGCTAATTACTCCTTGTAGTTGATGCTAGTTGGTTTATTTGGTGAAAGATCATATGTTCAGATCCTTTATGCATATTAATACCCCTCTGATTATGAACATGAATATGCTTTGTGAGTAGTTACGTTTGTTCCTGAGGACATGGGAGAAGTCTTGCTATTAGTAGTCATGTGAATTTGGTATTCGTTCGATATTTTGATGAGATGTATGTTGTGTCTCCTCTAGTGGTGTTATGTGAACGTCGACTACATCACACTTCACCATTATTTGGGCCTAGAGGAAGGCATTGGGAAGTAATAAGTAGATGAAGGGTTGCTAGAGTGACAGAAGCTTAAACCCTAGTTTATGCGTTGCTTCGTAAGGGGCTGATTTGGATCCATATGTTTCGTGCTATGGTTAGGTTTCCCTTAATACTTTTGTTGTAGTTGTGGATGCTTGCAATAGAGGTTAATCATAAGTGGGATGTTTGTCCATGTAAGGACAACACCCAAGCACTGGTCCACCCACATACCAAATTATCAAAGTACCGAACGCGAATCATATGAACGTGATGAAAACTAGCTTGACGATATTCCCATGTGTCCTCGGGAGCGCTTTACATCATATAAGAGTTTGTCCAGGCTTGTCCTTTGCTACAAAAAGGATTGGGCCACCTTGCTGCACTTTATTTACTTTTGTTACTTGCTACTCGTTACAAATTATCTTATCACAAAACTATATGTTACCTATAATTTCAGTGCTTGCAGAGAATACCTTGCTGAAAACCGCTTATCATTTCCTTCTGCTCCTCGTTGGGTTCGACACTCTTACTTATCGAAAGGACTACGATAGATCCCCTATACTTGTGGGTCATCAAGACTCTTTTCTGGCGCCGTTGCCGGGGAGTGAAGCGCCTTTGGTAGGTGGAATTTGGTAAGGAAAAATTTATATAGTGTGCTGAAATTTACTGTCACTTGTTACTATGGAAAAGTAATCCTCTGAGGGGCTTGTTCGGGGTATCTTCACCCCGACCAGTAGAGCTAAGAGTTGCTCCTCAACCTACTGAACCTACTGAAATTGAAAATGTCTGCTTTGAAATTCCTTCGGGTATGTTAGAAAAACTGCTAACTAATTCTTTTGCAGGAGATGGAACAAAGCATCCTGATGAGCACCTAATATATGTGGATGAAGTCTGTGGATAATTTAAGCTTGCAGGTGTGCCCGGAGATGTTATTAAGAAGAAGGTCTTCGCTTTATCTTTGAAGGGAGATGCATTGACATGGTATAGGCTATGTGATGATACGGGGTCATGGAACTACAAACGATTGAAATTGGAATTTCATCAGAAGTTTTATCCTATGCATCTTGTTCATTGTGATCGCAATTTATATATATAATTTTTGGCCCCGTGAAGAGATAAAGCATCGCTCAAGCTTGGGGGAGGCTTAAATCAATGTTATATCCATGCCCTAATCATGAGCTCTCAAGAGAAATGATTATGCAAAATTTATATGCTCGGCTTTCTGATAGCAATCGCACCATTCTCGATACTTCTTGTGCTGGCTCTTTTATGATGAAGACTATTGAATTCAAATGGGATTTACTGGAAAGAATTAAATGCAACTCTGAAGATTGGGACCTCTATAAAGTAAGGAGTCAGGTATGACACCTAAGTATGATTGTGTTAAATCTTTTATGGATACCGATGTTTCCCGTAAATTTAGCACTAAATATGGACTTGACTTTGAGATGGTAGCCTCTTTCTGTGAATCTTTTGCTACTCATGTTGATCTCCCTAGCGAGAAGTGGTTTAAATATCATCCTCCCATAGAAGTAAAAGTAGCTGCACCTATTAAAGTTGAAGAAAAGGCTGTCACTTATAATGATCCTATTGTTCCTACTGCTTATGTTGAGAAACCACCTTTTCCTGTTAGGATAAAAGATCATGCTAAAGCTTCAACTGTGGTTCGTAAAATCAATATTGGAACTTATACACCTCCTGAGCAAGTTAAAGTTGAACCTAGTATTGCTATTGTTAAAGATCTCTTGTCTGATAATATTGATGGGCATGTTATTTATTTCTGTGATGAAACTGCTAGAATTGCTAAACCTTGTGCTAAAGATGAACCTAGACCTGTGGTAGGCATGCCTGTTATTTCTGTTAAAATAGGAGATCATTGTTATCATGGCTTATGTGATATGGGTGCCAGTGCTAGTGCAATACCTATTGACCTATATAGAGAAATTATGCATGACATTGCACCCACTGAGTTAGAAGATATTGATGTCACAATTAAACTTGCCAATAGAGATACTATTTCACCAATGGGAATTGTTAGAGATGTTGAAGTCTTGTGTGGGAAAACTAAATATCCTGCTGATTTTCTTGTTCTTGGTTCCCCACAAGATAGCTTTTGTCCCATTATATTTGGTAGACCCTTCTTGAACATTGTTAATGCTAAGATAGACTGCAAAAAGGATGTTGTTACTATTGGTTTGGGTGATATGTCTCATGAGTTCGACTTTTCTAAATTTCGTAGACAACACCGTGAAGAGGAATTGCCTAGTAAAGATGAAATTATTGGTCTTGCTTCTATTGTCGTACCTCCTAGTGATCCTTTAGAACAATATTTGCTAGACCATGAAAATGATATGTTTATGAATGAAAGAAGGGAAATAGATGAAGTATTCTTTAAACAGGAACCCATCCTGAAACACAATTTGCCTGTTGAAATCCTAGGGGATCCTCCTCCACCCAAGGGTGATCCCGTGTTTGAGCTTAAACCGTTACCTGATACTCTTATATATGCTTATCTTGATGAAAAGAAGATATATCTTGTTATTATTAGTGCTAATCTTTCAGAGCATGAAGAAGAGAGATTATTGAAAACTCTGAAGAAGCACCGTGCTGCTATTAGATATACTCTTGATGATCTTAAGGGCATTAGTCCCACACTATGTCAACACAAAATAAATTTGGAGAAAGATGTCAAACCAGTTTGTGATCACCAATGACGGCTGAATCGTAAGATGAAAGAAGTGGTAAGAAAGGAAATACTAAAGCTCCTTGAGGCAGGTATAATTTATCCCGTTGCTAATAGTCAGTGGGTAAGTCCTGTCCATTGTGTCCCTAAAAAGGGAGGTATTACTGTCGTTCCTAATGATAAAAATGAATTGATTCCACAAAGAATTATTATAGGTTATAGGATGGTAATTGATTTCCGCAAATTAAATAAGGCTACTAAAAAGATCATTACCCCTTACCTTTTATTGATCAAATGCTAGAAAGATTATCCAAACATACACATTTTTGCTTTCTAGATGGTTATTCTGGTTTCTCTCAAATACCTGTGTCAGCTGATGATCAATCTAAGACCACTTTTACTTGCCCTTTCGGTACTTTTGCTTATAGACATATGCCTTTTGGTTTATGTAATGCACCTGCTACCTTCCAAAGATGCATGATGGCTATATTCTCTGACTTTTGTGAAAAGATTTGTGAGGTTTTCATGGATGACCTCTTTGTCTATGGATCCTCTTTGGATGATTGCTTAAGCAACCTTGATCGAGTTTTGCAGAGATGTGGAGAAACTAACCTTGTCTTGAATTGGGAGAAGTGCCACTTTATGGTTAATGAAGGTATTGTTGGGGTATAAAGTTTCTGAAAGATGTATTGAAGTTGATAAAGCTAAAGTTGATGCTATTGAAAAGATGCCATGTCCCAAGGACATCAAAGGTATAAGAAGTTTCCTTGGTCACGCCGGTTTTTATAGGAGGTTCATTAAGGACTTCTCAAAAATTTCTCGGCCTCTGACTAATTTATTACAAAAAGATATACCATTTGTTTTTTATGATGATTGTGTAGAAGCATTTGAAATACTTAAGAAAGCATTGATCTCTGCACCTATTGTTCAGCCACCTGATTGGAATTTACCCTTTGAAATTATGTGTGATGCTAGTGATTATGCTGTAGGTGCTGTTCTAGGGCAAAGAGTTGATAAGAAATTAAATGTTATTCAATATGCTAGTAAAACTCTAGACAATGCTCGGAGAAATTATGCAACTACTGAAAAAGAATTCTTAGCAGTTGTATTTGCTTGTGATAAGTTCAGACCTTATATTGTTGATTCTAAAGTAACTATTCACACGGATCATGCTGCTATTAAATATCTTATGGAAAAGAAAGATGCTCAACCTAGACTTATTAGGTGGGTTCTCTTGCTACAAGAATTTGATTTGCATATTATTGATAAAAAGGGAGCTGAGAAGCCCGTTGCAGACAACTTGTCTAGGCTAGAGAATGTTCTTGATGACCCACTACCTATTGATGATAGCTTTCCTGATGAACAATTAAATGTCATAAATGCTTCTCATACTGCTCCATGGTATGCTGATTATGCTAATTATATTGTTGCTAAATTTATACCACCTAGTTTCACATACCAGCAAAAGAAAAAGTTCTTTTATGATTTGAGACATTACTTTTGGGATGACCCACATCTTTATAAAGAAGGAGTAGATGGTGTTATTAGACGTTGTGTACCTGAGCATGAACAGGACCAGATCTTACGCAAATGTCACTCCGAAGCTTATGGAGGACACCACGCTGGAGATAGAACTGCACATAAGGTATTGCAATCCGGTTTTTATTGGCCTACTCTCTTCAAGGATGCCCGTAAGTTTGTCTTATCTTGTGATGAATGTCAAAGAATTGGTAATATTAGTAGACGTCAAGAAATGCCTATGAATTATTCACTTGTTATTGAACCATTTGATGTTTGGGGCTTTGATTATATGGGACCTTTTCCTGCCTCTAATGGATATACACATATTTTAGTTGTTGTTGATTACGTTACTAAGTGGGTAGAAGCTATTCCAACTAGTAGTGCTGATCATAACACCTCTATTAAAATGCTTAAATAAGTTATTTTCCCAAGGTTTGGAGTTCCTAGATATTTAATGACTGATGGTGGTTCACATTTTATTCATGGTGCTTTCCGTAAAATGCTTGCTAAGTATGATGTTAATCATAGAATTGCATCTCCTTATCACCCACAGTCTAGTGGTCAAGTAGAATTGAGTAATAGAGAACTCAAATTAATTTTGCAAAAGACTGTCAATAGATCTAGAAAAAATTGGTCCAAGAAACTTGATGATGCATTATGGGCCTATAGAACTGCTTATAAAAATCCTATGGGTATGTCTCCGTATAAAATGGTTTATGGAAAATCATGCCACTTACCTCTCGAACTAGAACATAAGGCTTATTGGGCTATTAAGGAGCTCAACTATGATTTCAAACTTGCCGGTGAGAAGAGGTTATTTGACATTAGCTCACTCGATGAATGGAGAACCCAAGCCTACGAGAATGCCAAATTATTTAAAGAAAAAGTAAAAAGATGGCATGACAAAAGAATACAAAAGCGTGAGTTTAATGTAGGTGATTATGTATTGCTATACAACTCTCATTTAAGATTTTTTGCAGGAAAACTTCTCTTAAATGGGAAGGTCCTTACGTTATCGAGGAGGTCTATCGTTCCGGTGCCATAAAAATCAACAACTTCAAGGGCACAAATCCGAAGGTGGTGAACGGTCAAAGAATTAAACATTATATCTCATGTAATCCTATAAATGTTGAAACCAATGTTATTGAAACCGTAACACCAGAGGAATACATAAGGGACACTTTCTGGAATGTTTCAGACTCCGAAAAGGAATAGGTATATGGTATGGTAAGTAAACCGACTCCAAAACAATTCTAATGGCAATTTTCTTCCGTTTTGGAATATTTAGAAAAATAGAAAAATAAGAAGCAGTCCGGGAAGGACATGAGGGCTCCACGAGGGTGGAGGGCGCGCCCCCTACCTCGTGGGCACCTCGTGTACTCTCCGGACTCCGTTTTCTTACACGTCACGTATTTTGGTCGGTAAAAATTCATTATATAATCTCCCGAAGGTTTTGACAACCGTATCATGCAAAAATCTCTTGTTCTTGTTTCGAGTTGTTTTCTGCCAGGGTTGTCAAAGCTAAGCATCATGTCATCTCCCTCCTCCTTCCAACAATGAGGGCAACGACGCTTGGCTAATGAAGATAGAGCTGAAGAGAGAAGAACCCATGGAGATCAACAAGGATGAAGGGATCAAGAAGGCCACGGAGGACCAAGTTCCGGCAACAGAAGACATCCTTCAACTTGATCACAATCTTCTTACCCCAACTGAGATCGAAGCTTTCAAGATGATTGAGCTAGCTCGTATACAAAACAAGTATCTCACACGTGAAAATATTTTGTTGAAGGAGCATATCATCGCACTCAAGGGCATTATCCGCAAGTTGGAAGACCTCCTACGCTCAATGTGCGACTACCCATCATCACCACCATCTTCTTCACCAACAAAGGAGACATATCACATGGGTATGGGCACTCCCATTGACAACTGCCAAGCTTGGGGGAGTGCCCCGGTATCGTATCACCATCACTTTTATCTTTACCGTTTTTCTTAATTCGATCCTTTTGATAATATCTTGATCTAGTAGAATAAAAGCTTTTTAGTATGATCTAGTTGTGAGTTTTGCTTTATGATCCTTCTATGTAATCGAGTCCGTGAGCTATATATAATAAATATTAGTGTTGAGTCAAGGGCTTGATTATTTTGCCATGATCTTGAGTGAATAAAAGAAAAGAGAAAGAATAAAAAGGAAATAAAAGAGATCATATGGATCTTATGGAGAGTAATGAGCTCACATAGAAAAAGTATGATGAATAAAAGCTGTTGAGAGTTGATAAACATAGTTTTGGTCATCGTTGCAATTAATAGGAATTAATAAATAAAGAGAGGTCTTCACATATAAATATACTATCTTGGACATTTTTATGATTGTGAGCACTCATTAAAATATGACATGCTAAAGAGTTGACGTTGGACAAGGAAGACAACGTAATGGGTTATGTTTTCTTACATCTGAGATAAATTATCTTGTCATGGATCATCCAACATGGTTGAGCTTGCCTTTCCCTCTCATGCTAGCCAATTCGTTGCACCAACTAGAGATACTACTTGTGCTTCCAAATATCCCTAAACCCAGTTTTGCCATGAGAGTCCACCATACCTACCTATGGATTGAGTAAGATCCTCCAAGTAAGTTGTCATCGGTGCAAGCAATAAAAATTGCTCTCTAAATATGTATGACTTATTAGTGTGGGAGAAAATAAGCTTTATACGATCGTGTGATATGGAAGAAATAAAAGCGACGGACCGCATAATAAAGGTCCATATCACAAGTGGCAATATAAAGTGACGTTCTTTCGCATTAAGATTTTGTGCATCCATCCATAAAAGCGCGTGACAACCTCTGCTTCCCTCTGCGAAGAGCCTATCTTTTACTTTCATCTTCTACCTTACATAAGAGTCATGGTGATCTTCACCCTTTCTTTTTACATTTTATATTTTAGCAAGCACAACATGTTGGAAAGATCCTGGTATATATGGCTAATTGGATGTGAGTTTTCATGAACCATTATTGTTGACATTACCCTTGAGGTGAAACATTGGGAGGCAAAACTATAAGCCCCTATCTTTCTCTATGTCCGATTAAAACTCCATACCCATAAGTATTGCGTGAGAGTTAGCAATTGTGAAATACTATATGATAGTTGAGTATGGGGACTTGCTAAAAAGCTCTTATATTGACTCTTTCCTATGTTATGATAAATTGCAATTGCTCCAATGACTGAGATTATAGTTGTTAGCTTTCAATGAAGTTTATGATTCATACTTGAAATTGTGATTGAATTATTACTCTAGCATAAGAAATCATATGACAAGAATTATATAAGTTGTTGTTCTAAGAATGATCATGATGCCCTCATGTCCATATTTTTTTATCGACACCTCTACCTCTAAACATGTGGACATATTTTTCGATTTCGACTTTCGCTTGAGGACAAGCGAGGTCTAAGCTTGGGGGAGTTGATACGTCCATTTTGCATCATGCTTTTATATCGATATTTATTGCATTATGGGTTGTTATTACACATTATGTCACAATACTTATGCCTATTCTCTCTTATTTTACAAGATTTACATAAAGAGGGAGAATGCTGGCAGCTGGGATTCTGGGCTGGAAAAGGAGCAAATATTACAGACCTATTCTGCACAGTTCCAAAAGTCCTGAAACTTCATGGAAGTCATTTTCAGAATATATAATAAATACTTAGTGCAAGAAGTTCACCAGGGGGGCACACCCTGCCCTACCCCCTGGGCGCGCCCCCTACCTCGTGGGCCCCCTGGTGGCCCTCCGATGACCATCTTCTGCTATATGGAGTCTTTCGATGAGAAAAAAAACCATAAGCAAGCTTTACAGACGAGACTCCGCCGCCACGAGGTGGAACCTTGGCGGAACCAATCTAGGGCTCTGGCGGAGCTGTTCTGCCGGGGAAACTTCCCTCTGGGAGGGGGAAATCATCGCCATCGTCATCGCCAATGATCCTCTCATCAGGAGGGGGTCAATCTCCATCAACATCTTCACCAGCACCATCTCATCTCAAACCCTAGTTCATCTCTTGTATCCAATTCTTGTCTCCAAGTCTGGGATTGGTACCTGTGGGTTGGTAGTAGTGTTAATTACTCCTTGTAGTTGATGCTAGTTGGTTTATTTGGTGAAAGATCATATGTTCAGATCCTTTATGCATATTAATACCCCTCTGATTATGAACATGAATATGCTTTGTGAGTAGTTACGTTTGTTCCTGAGGACATGGGAGAAGTCTTGCTATTAGTAGTCATGTGAATTTGGTATTCGTTCGATATTTTGATGAGATGTATGTTGTGTCTCCTCTAGTGGTGTTATGTGAACGTCGACTACATCACACTTCACCATTATTTGGGCCTAGAGGAAGGCATTGGGAAGTAATAAGTAGATGAAGGGTTGCTAGAGTGACAGAAGCTTAAACCCTAGTTTATGCGTTGCTTCGTAAGGGGCTGATTTGGATCCATATGTTTCGTGCTATGGTTAGGTTTCCCTTAATACTTTTGTTGTAGTTGTGGATGCTTGCAATAGAGGTTAATCATAAGTGGGATGTTTGTCCATGTAAGGACAACACCCAAGCACTGGTCCACCCACATACCAAATTATCAAAGTACCGAACGCGAATCATATGAACGTGATGAAAACTAGCTTGACGATATTCCCATGTGTCCTCGGGAGCGCTTTACATCATATAAGAGTTTGTCCAGGCTTGTCCTTTGCTACAAAAAGGATTGGGCCACCTTGCTGCACTTTATTTACTTTTGTTACTTGCTACTCGTTACAAATTATCTTATCACAAAACTATCTGTTACCTATAATTTCAGTGCTTGCAGAGAATACCTTGCTGAAAACCGCTTATCATTTCCTTTTGCCCCTCATTGGGTTCGACACTCTTACTTATCGAAAGGACTATGATAGATCCCCTATACTTGTGGGTCATCAAGTACCAAAGTGAAATAGTTTGCTCTTTATCATACTAACCTATCTCACGAAGTTCCGTTAAGTTTTGTGTGATTGAAGTTTTCAAGTTTTGGGTGAGATATAGATATGGGGAGAATAAGGAGTGACAAGACCCCAAGATTGGGAATTCCCAAGGCACCCCAAGGTAATATTCAAGGAATATCCAAGCAACTAAGCTTGGGGATGCCCCGGAAGGCATCCCCTCTTTCATCTCCAACATTATTGGTAACCTCACTGGAGCTATGTTTTCATTTGTCACATGATTAGTGTTCGGCCGCCGTCCCATGGCCGGACTCCGCGCCGCCCTTGCCCCTTCCCCACGTCTCGCCTCTCCCCTCCTCCTATAAGGCCGCCGCCCGAACACTCCGTCTCTCCTCTTGCCACGCCTCGCCTCGCATCCCGGGCATCGCCGCCGCCGGCGAAGATCCGCCGTGACCGCCGCCGCCGCTGTCCCGCGCCCCCACCCCGCGCGCCGCACTCCGCCCCTCCGCCGCAGCCGCGCCTCGCCTAGCCCCTCGCCGCCCCGCGTAGCTGCTGCCTCCGCCGCCCTGCGCCGCTGCCGCCGCCGCGCCGGAGCGCGCTGCCCTCGCCGGAGCTCAAACAGATCTGCCGCCTCTGGTTTATTTCGGCCGAACCGGTAACCACCCTGGTTTATTCTCGGTTTAGTTCGGTTTTTTTTATTTTAAAAAAAACCTAGATCGTTTTTTTTATAAATAAAAAACCGATTTTCTTTTAGAAGGATCTATTTAGAGAACGTTCGCTGGTTAGGTATAGAAAACGAACGTTCGCCTTTTAGTTTTCTTTTCTTTTTCTGTAATTTTGGCCAGGGACCTAGATGTGAATACTTTATTTACAGAATAGTCCCTGTTCTTCAAACAAGCATAACTTTTTACTCGTTAGTCCAAATCCAACGAAACCAACGCCCACTTCTTCGTTACGATCTCCTCTATCCAGTAATCCAACCCAAACATGTTTTTAAAAAGTTTAAAATTTGAATTAGATCAGATTTGAATTCAAACTTCGTTTGATCATAACTTGAGTTTCGTAGCTCCGTTTGAGTTGATTCTTTTTGCAAATCGAAGCTCTTGACCTAAACTTTCTGATAAGGCCAAATTCACATAATTTTGGTACTGTTAGAAATTGTTTTATGTTGCAAGAGTTATTTGCTTAGTTTTGAAGTTTTTCGAATCGTCTTCTTCGTTCTTTCTGATCTTTTGAGTGGTTGCTTATGTGTGGTTACTATTGCTTGCTTACGATAGATTGACCGGAGTGTGACGAGTAGATCTATCAAGAGTTTTGAGTGCGAATCATCTTCATCAACATTGCAGGCAAGTTCACACTTTGATCATACCTTTTCTACTACCCAGTTTTATTGCATTAGATCAATCCTCACACATTGCATGATTAGGATCTAATTAAATTGTGGGATGGGAAGTAGATGAGGTAGTACCTATTACCTGTTTATTATCAAACCTTTGGGAGTTACTTCTATGTTTGCTTATTATGCCATGCTATGCTAGTAGACGTGGATTGGGTGAGTGATATCCATGATATATGTGAGATTGATAATTAATGGTTTATCTAAGGTGGCAACTTAAACACACATCTGGGTGGATTGAGGCACCTGGGTATTCCAGGACATGCTTGTTTTCTTTTGGACCGCCACCCAGGCTCAAAGGGATCATGAGATTTTTCAAACTAGAAACTTCCGTGTGCAGCCACAAGCCATTATGGGCTCTGGCATAGTTGATTAAGTCGTGCGAACTCTTACAGGGTAGACTAGCAGATGTAGGGGAAAGTAGGTGTACCGGTCTATCCATCGTAAGGTGCTAGCGCTTCTGAAAGACTGTGTCTCGGTCATCCGTTTCTCAAACACCATGTAGTGCGAGAAATCCAACGAAGGCGATCGAGTCTTGTGGGGAAAAGTGCGCAAACCTCTGCAGAGTGTAACAAACTAATCATGATTAGCCGTGTCCCCGGTTATGGACATCTTGAGTATCTAGTTCTTGGATTATCCTGTTGATCTCATCACGTTACTTTAATTAACTTTGTTGGGTTTTAATGATGTTACTTAATTGGGATTGAGAATGCTGTCAACCATTCTCAATGTTCAACAACCACCATGATAGTTAAATAAAATTTATTCCTTTGCAGTAGGGAAAAATTGGCTTTTCGCAAAAACATTATAACCATAGAGCTTTTCCACCAGCCATATATGCATATAGTGATAGCCATTGTTCATCATTTTCTCTATGGTGTGAATTTGCCAGTACATTCAATGTACTGACCCATTTTGGGCTGCAACGTCTCATGTTGCAGGTTTCTTACGACGAGTAAGTGATACGTTAGGGTTACGATTCTACACTCAACTTTGCCGTGATGACAATTCATCATGCATGAAAAGTATGTGAAGATAATGACATGCATAATGAAAAATGGACGTCTGCAAAATGATCTAAGTGCGGAATTTATCGTCGCACATGCGGAATTTATCATCGCATCACAGAATAGCAAATAAGTAGCAGACGACCATCGAGTATAAGTGTTACAACTCAAAGAACCAAATGTATCAAAACGAGAGTTGTAAACACTAGGCAAAACATAAAGTAACCGCCCATATGGACTTGCTTGAAGACTATCAAACTCATATGCTTCTCCCCCTTTTGTCAGTGAGGACCAAAAAGGTTTGAAGACATAGAGCATCTACTCGTTCCCATGAAGAGCAGGTGAAGCAGCAAGGTCGTCAGTGGTGTTCGACGGTGCAGAAGAACTTGGGGCAGTGTCGATGCATGCAGAAGTAGGGGGCGGTGAAGTAGCGTCGTCTTCGTCTTCGATCACTCTGGCATTCACAGTTGCCGTAGAGGAAGAGAACTCAGAGTCTTCAAGAGATGGAGTTCGTCGCAGCACAGTCCTTCGGGGAGGTGTGGAGTCAAACTTGAAATGTTCAGAGAAGCCATCCTCTTGAAGATCATCCTCAGAACACATAAGTGTCAGCCCTTTCCATGTACGCCGACAGGTTTCATGGGCAACAAAGGCATTCTTGGTGGCAAGATTGCGAATGCGGTTGACATCCACCAAGAGGCTTTGCATTTGGCGCTTCAGCCAGTCATGATGCCTATCCTATTTATGATGAAGAGCAACCAGAAGCTCTCGGTCATTGAGAACACGAGATCGCTTCTTGGGCCATTGGGCAATAGTGCTTTCAGTGGCTTTAGTGAGGGCATGATGAGGTGCACATGTAGTACCAGCCAGAGGATAAACACGAGTGACTGCTTCAACTCCTTCAATGGTCTGAGAGAAACTTTGATGCTCCGCATTCTGAAGACTAAGAGACTCCTTGGCAGGCTCTGGATAGATGGCTTCAACGGACATATCCACGTCAGGCAGAAAGATCTGATGATTGCGAGCAGAGGGCTGATATGAGATAGCTGAGTGGAGTTTGATCAGCCGCATTATCCATGGAGCGTAGAACTTCAAGCCAAAAAGATCAGATCCTGATGCAGCAAGTTGGCGGATGAAGAAGTCTTGTGTGTTGAAGCATTTGCCGTGAAGAATATAGAAGACCAAAGTCTTCATTGCACCTTCCAGCTTTGCATGTGGAGAATGTCCTTTGATGGGCCATAGAGTTCGCCTTATAATGTGATAGATAGTCCGTGGCAGATACTCAAGGTCTTCAACAAAGAACTCCTTAGGATATGCAGCATCTGGAGGCAAAGGCTTCATCATACTGAGCATCTGACTCATGTTCGGTTCAGGCTTCTGAAAGATGCTCTCCATAGCTTCACTGTGAAGCTGACAGCCAGGTTCATAGAGATCTCCAGGAGTGGGCAGACCAGTGAGCTCAATAAGATCAAAGGCTTTGGCTTCGTGATGAACATTTCCGGTCATCTACTCAAGGACCCAAATCTTCGGATCTCTGTTGTAGCCACGAATGTGAAGAGTGGCATAAAATTGGAGCAGCAACTCTTCGTTCCAGTGCTCTTGGCCGGTGACGAAAGGCAACAACCCAACCTCTTTGAAGCAATCCAGAGCTTCTTCCAAGTAGGGCAGACCAGTTATTGCTTCGGTGTCAAGACGCATATGAGGGAAGATGCAACCTTGATTGTACAGAATGCATGAGTAATAACTTTGCTGCGGATAGCTCCAGAACCAATCAGAAGATATTCTTTCCCTTGAGTAGGGGTTCTTGGAGCTATTGAAGAAGGTGTTGTCTGCTTTGAAGCCGTTGACATTAAAGGATCCAGGTGCTGATGCAGGACCTGGAAACCTGGGCAATCTTGGCATGGGCTTCTGTACCTGAGGCCTATGCTCAACATGATAGTCAAACTGAGGACCAGCAGCAGGTGCAGGAACAGGAGCAGTAGCGTCATTGGCTTCACTGACTTCTGGTTCATTGGTTAGTGTAGGCTCCACATTTGCTTCAGCCATGAATACGTCATTGGCTTCATTCGTGTTGGTGGTGGCAGCCTCAAGATTTTCTACCTCCACTTGATGAGCTGGAGGGTCGGGCACAGACACGTTCTCCTCGAGAATAGCTTCTTGGTGAGACGGGGGTGTAGGAACTCTTGGGGTTTCTTCTTCATCGGCTGATGCAGCCTGAACATCTTCAGCCAGTTTGGCTTCGGATCCAGTCACAATACGAGTGGCATCTGGAAACACTTGACGCGCAACAGATTGGTGAGGCACTTCTCCTTCTAGAATGCTGGAAGGAGGGACTTGAGACCTTGATCCTTTGCGAAGCCTGCGAAACGCTGGCGAAGCCTTTGGAGATGGAGTTGGCTGGTCCTCAAAGTCGTCTTCTTCTTCTTGCCGGGGTGGTGTGACTTGTTGTTGTGGGTGATCAGCCCATGATGCATCCTGAGCAATTGGCATCAGAGGACGACCAATGCTGAGTTTGCTGTGCGTAAGCACAGGCGATGATACATGTTGGTGCTCGATCTGAGGAAGAACTACATCATCTTCAACATTGTCATGGTGACCAATGTCTTCAGCAGCGGTGGGATCAACTGCTGGAATGTCTTCAGCTGTATGAGCCTCTGTGGAAGCAGGCTCATGGACAATCAGTTGGCGTTCTTGGTGTGTAGATGTAGGACGAACCATTGAGATAGGTTCAACAACTAGGGGCTCTGTGGGAGCAGCCCGTTCCTTCTTGGTCTTCCGCTTCTTCTTGGAGGGAGCAGCATCAGAGGCTTCAGGATGTTTCCTCTTTCTGGCTTCAGCCTCAACAGTCCTCGTCTTCTTCAGTTCTAAAGCGGTTGACCTGACCTTTGGCTTCGAGCCAGTCATGCTGGCTGGGAAGACAATGGGATGTGCTTCCTGCCTTGGTGCGTCGGGTGCGGCTACAGCGGGCTTCTTCTTCTTCTTTGCAGCCATCCTGGGGTCGATGCCAGGACGACCAAGGGCCTTGCGCTTCTCTGCCTCATTGTAAGCTTGCACACACTTGTCAGCCAGGCTCTTCATGCGCTCACGAGAACCTTGAGCTTCTTCACGCTTCTTGAGAAAGGCTTCTTTGAGCTCGTGCAGCATGATCTTGAAGTTCCTGACCTCTTGCACGCTAAGCTTGGCCATATGCTTCTTAAACTAAGCTTTCTCAAAGTTGATATTTTGCTTCAGTTCAACGATGCGCTGGGCTATAGCTAGCTCTGAAGCAATGGCACCATGGAAGGCAACACTGAGGCCAATGGGAAGTTGCAGATCTTCAAAGCTGAGGTTGGGCATGTCAAACCACTCATCAATGAAGTTATGGATGATTGCCACATCAAAGAGAGGCAAATTATTGAAGATTTTTGCTTCTTCTTTGCTCTTGATCAGTTGCTCAAGAGCGTCATCTGCAAGATCTTCATCGCTGGACAGATCAATTGTGTCGTTGCGTAGAATTGCAGCAGCAGTCAGTTCTTGGCTGGTGTGTTGCAAAGGCATCTTTGCTTTCGAGGGCTTGGAAATACATGACAAATCTTCAGACTGCACACTGTCTTCAGGAGGTGCAGTAGCCAGTGGCTTCGCCCGTGATATTTTTGGTGCTGAGGCAGGCTTTGAGGCTTTAGGCTTCTTCTATTTTTGTGGCTTCGATGGTGCAGGCGCTTCATCAGATTCAGCGTCATCTGCAGGCTCATCCACGGCTGTCCCTTGAACCATGATATGAGTGATAAGACCGTCCAGGTTGTAGAAGGGCCCAATAAGATTGGGTTCAGCTTCGCGGGTGCCATCGGCACGGGGAGCAGAGGGACCAGGGTTGAAGTCTAGTCCCAATGACTTCTTGTTCTGCTTCGCCGAATTCTGGGCAAACTGGAAGTTGCGCTTGAACAAATTGTCGTCATGACACCATAGCAGTGACGATGGGTCAGCATCCGCAGGCTGTGGTCCATGGACCATGCAGGGTGAAAGAACATGCGGTGCCCCCATGTTTGGTTTTGGTAATTGATGACAATCTCTATGGACTAATGGTTTCCTTGAGTTATATTTGAAGGTTTTGTCCATAGGCTTTTCTTGGAGTGCATGTGTTGATTTCAAGGAGAGTTTGTGTCGACCAAGGTGTTATTCAAGGAATTATCCAAAGATTGGTCATGTGAGAGTTGAGCTTATTGCAAGCATGTCTTGAAGAAGAAGATTGTGTGATCATTCATGTCTACCTTCAAGACATCATTCAAATGAAGAGGAATTGGAAAGGTTCAAGGTTGATCAAGACTAAGTCAAGAGTGAATCAAGTTGATCAACTCACAAAGCGCAGAAGATGTACCGAGAGGGATCAAGTGATCCCATGGTATGGTAAGAATTGTCAATTACGCTTTGTGTACTAACCCATGGTCTTCGTGAGAGTTCTTTGTGGGGTTAGGTTGCGGTGTGCAAGTTCAAGTGGAGCATCACGAAGAGATCAAATGCTTGAAGCTTGCCGTCCTTTGTGGTGATAATGGACTTGTGAAGATGTGCGGAAGAGTGGCTCACCCATAGTGGAATATGGGGGAGCAATCAACTAGTCTTCATCGAGTCAACACAATCAAGAAAGGTGGTCCAACTTGAGGGAGTCAAGATTGTCATCATCTAGCTCAAGTGGACCATGTGCAAGGCAAAGGTTTGCCCTTGATAGGTTTTCTATTTTACCGGTCTCATGAAGGTAGTTGGGAGACCGGGTTATAGGATCGATTGCCGTACTATCAAGGGGGGCTCTCGATGAGTAGCTTGATCGTATCGTTCGTAGAGAGTTCAAACCATTGCATCCTTGCATCATCTTTATTGGTTCTTGTTTGGTTCTCTTTGTGAGTCTTAGATCTTATGGTCATCTTGATGACAAGCTCGAGTTCATCGAAAACGGAGTTCACATGCATCTTCTATGATGTTTTCGATGTTGGAGGTTTTGCCGGTTCTTCTCGGTTGGAGGTTTCACTCCTCTATTTGTTGGCATACCTCCCCTGCCTCTTCTTACTATATCCAGTCACAATTTTGATGCTACTCGTCGTCTTGTTTCCAACAAGCTTGAGTTTGCTCAATTCGGAGCTCATATGCAGAAGTTATGGCAGTTCTGGTTTTCTTGAGAGTGGTTTTTATCTGGTCCCAGCGGTAGTACCGCGTGCCCCAGCGGTAGTACCGCTTGGAGCTCTCAGCCGTTGTACCGCTGCTTCCGGGCGGTGGTACCGCCAACTTGCTCAGCAAAGTCTTGGGCGGTTGTTCCGGCCAGGCACCGCCCAAGTACCGGTCAGGCCTCTGTTTTGATGCGGTACTCGGGCGGTGGTGGCCCGGTTGGTCCGGTCGTACCGGTACCACCGGTGTCCGGAGCGGTTCTACCGCTCAGGACTTAGCCGCCCGAGCGCTCAAGGCCATGCGGTTGCACCGGCCCGGTACCGCTCGACTACCGCACTCAGGGGTGACTCCCTTCTGTTCCTATGTGGTGGTTGAGCGGTGGCTGGGCGGTTGGTCCGGTTGTTCTTCTCAACCGGTGCTACCGCCTGGTCGCCCGGTTGTACCGCCTGGTAGGGTTCTGCACGTATACTGTGAGTCCCGGTTGTACCGGGACCAGGAGCGGTAGTACCGCTCGTGTGCGGGCTGAGCACATAACGGTTGGATTCCCCCTCCCTATAAAAGGGGTCTTCTTCCCCATTAAACCAACCTTTTGAGCTCGTGTTCTTCCCCCATTGTTGACCTTCTTTGAGCTTGCTAACTCTCAATCCCTCCATGAATTCTTGCTAGTTTTTGAGGGAAAAGAGAGAGGAGATCTAGATCCACATTTCCACCAATCACTTTCTCCTCTATGTGAGGGGAACCCCTTGGATCTAGATCTTGGAGTTCTTGGTGTTCTCCTTCTTGTTCTTCCTCTCATTTTCCTCCTAGCATTAGTTGCTCCGGTGGGATTTGAGAGAGAAGGACTTGGGCACTCCGTGTGCCCTTGCCATTGCATTTGGTGCATCGGTTTGAGTTCTCCACGGTGAATACGTGGAAGTGAAGTTTGAGAAGCTTATTACTCTTGGGTGTTTGGGCACCCTAGAGCTTGTTCCTCTTGGGTGCCTTGGCGCCCTAGACGGTTGGTGTTGTTCGGAGCTCAATCATTGTGGTGTAAAGCTCCGGGCAAGCGTCGGGGTCTCCAATTAGGTTGTGGAGATCGCCCCGAGCAATTTGACGGGTACCGGTGACCGCCCCCAAGGGTTGCCAAAGTGTACGGGTTCGGTGACCGCCCCCAAGGGTTGCCATTTGTACGGGTTCGGTGACCGCCCTCAAGGGTCCCTTAGTGGAATCACGGCATCTTGCATTGTGCGAGGGCGTGAGGAGATTACGGTGGCCCTAGTGGCTTCTCGGGGAGCATTGTGCCTCCACACCGCTCCAAACGGAGATTAGCATCCGCAAGGGCGTGAACTTCGGGATACATCGTCGTCTCCACGTGCCTCAGTTATCTCTTACCCGAGCTCTTTACTTATGCACTTTACTTTGTGATAGCCATATTGTTTCTTGTCATATATCTTTCTATCACATAGTTGCTTATCTTGATTAGCATAAGTTGTTGGTGCACATAGGTGAGCCTAGTTGTTTTAGGTTTTGTGCTTGACAAATTAACCGCTAGGTTTATTCCGCATTTGTTCAAGCCTAAATCGTAATTATTTTAAAACGCCTATTCACCCCCCCTCTAGGCGACATCCACGATCTTTCAATTGGTATCAGAGCCTCGTCTCTCTTTATTAGGCTTTACCGCCTAGAGAGTGAATATGTCGACTAGGGGATTAGGATTCTCTGACACTCATAGTTTCGATGGCACAAATTTTGATGTTTGGGTAATTCGCATGCTTAATCTCTTTAGGGTCATGGACCCAAATTTAGAGCGAATTGTAGATATGGGTTTTTCTCCTTCAAAGGATCCCCAAAGATTATCTTTAGGGGATGAGAAAAACTCTTATCTCAATGCTCAAGCTTCTAATGTGCTTTTCGATGCTTTGAGCAATGTAGTTATATTTCAACTCATGCCATTCCGGGATGCTCATGAGTTGTGGACGAAGCTTTAAGATAAATATGGTGTGTCCAAGATTTATGGGGATGATTGTTCTCCCTCCACCTCTGGTCGTATAGTCTTCTCAACTTCTTCTACTTCACCTACATGTGGTTTTCCACAAGGTAATGATATGGTGAGTAGTGTTGGTCATTGCAATGATAATAATATGCTTATTGTGGATGATCCTTCATCACTATCTTATTGCAATGCTCCTTCTTTGGGCTTTAACACTTCGAGCACTCCAAATGTTTCACATGCTTGTGTTGATAGTCCTTGCATATCATGTAGAAATTGCTTGACTAAATCTCATGATGATATGTTTACTATGTCTTGTTGCCATGATAAAAACGCATCTATTTCCTCGAGTTGTTGTGCTAACAATGTAGAGGAAACCCAACACTCCATGGAACAAGATGTGGTCTTGTACGGTGCTTCAAGGGATCCTACATCATCATCGATTACTTTTTGCCTTATGGCTAAGGCTTCAAAGGTATCTCCCACATTGAATCCCAATATATCTTGTGATGATATTGATGATGGCAAGAGTGATGATGACGTTGATTATGATGAAGAGAATGATGATGTTGCCTCCTTAAAAATTAAGGGGGAAATTATTTTTAAAGCTCTTCTTAAGAATAAAATTGCTCGTTCCAACTTCACGGAAATCATGTCTATTGCTATTGAGGGCAAGAAATATATTGATGAGTTGGAATCTCGTCTTGAGGAGCATGAGGTCACCATTGATCAAATGGAAGGTCATGAGCGTGATTACGCTAATGAGATTGCGGACCTCTCTCAAGCTCTTGAACTTGAACAAACCACCAAGGAATCTCTTGAGGAGACTTTTGCTCTAGAATTATCTAGAGTGAGGGAATATCGTGATAGAGCTCTTGAGGTGGCCAATGATTTTGAAACTAAAAATGAGGAGCTTGAAGTTGTGCATGCTAAACTCCTTGAGGACTTAGAGCACCTCGAAAATGGCTCAAGGGTCATTAAGAGTGTGCTCATCAAACTCACCGAGTATCATGCTCAACTTAAAGCTTCATATTCAAAAGAGCTTGCCAAGTTGTCTTCTCCTCTTGTTGCTAATGATGATGCTTGCGCTACTAACTCTATCTCTTGTGAAGCATCCATATTAAAGGAGAATGTTGAGCTAAGGGCTCAACTTGAGTTGCTATCTAGCAACTATGGATGTTGGAAGTAAATTATGTAAAGCTCACAAGCTCTCATGATGATCTTCTAGTATCCCATAATGTGCTAAAGATAGCTCATGAGGCCATGCTTGCTAAGGTAACATCTAGTGAGCCTCATGTGGATACTAGCACTACTTTTGGTCAAAATGCTATATTGTCTTGTGCTAGTCCTCACAATTCATCCATGCATAACATTGGTACATCTTGTGATGAATTGCTTTCCTTGCCTTGTTGCTCTAATGATGAAGCTTATACTTCCTCTAGTACTTGTATTGAGACTAACCATGTAGAGGAAATCAAAGAGCTCAAGGACCAAGTCACTTCTTTGAAGAAAGACTTGGAAAAGAGTCATGAAGGGAAATTTACTCTCAAAAACATCTTGAGCATGCAAAAATCCCCCAATGACAAAGGTGGACTTGGATTCAACTCCAACAAGAAGAAGAAGTCCAAGGTGAACAAAAGGAAGGGCCAAGAACAAGTCAAGAATTCGGCCAAGATTGTTTGCTTCAAGTGCAAAGTAGAAGGGCATCATGTTAGATCTTGCCCATTGAAGAAGAAGCCCATTAGTGACAAGCAACAAGGGAAGCGGCCACAAGTTCACTCTCATTCTCAACCTCAAGTTGAAGAAAGGCCTCTTCCCAAGAAAACTCAAGCAAATGCTTCTCAAGTTGAGAAATCAAGTGAGAAGAAAGTAAAGAGTAGACATTGCTACATATGTCGTGAAAAAGGTCACGTCGCTTCTTCATGCACAAATGGTACCTTATCCAACCCTATTCTAATTGATGATATCTATTCTCTTGGGAAGGATAAAGTTGGCAATGTGTTTGCCAAATTTGTTGGTGCTCAGAGTGGTGTCAAGAAAAGAACCATTTGGGTAGCCAAGCCTATTGTGACTAACCTCTTAGGACCCAACTTGGTTGGGGACCAACAAGCTCAAACTTGATCAATAGGTGATATTGGAGGTCATTGGAGACTTGGATACATTATGAAGAATTAAGGGGACTTCATCATTCTCATTGTCTCAAGCCAAGTCATTCGGATTATCAAGTTTCTATCTTATATCCAATGTTCCTCCTTGCGGTAACTCGTGCTTAAAGTGTCTACATTGATAGTTACTTGCCCCTTTGCATGTTTGGTTTCGTACCTTGCATGTGCTTGGATATGTTGTGCTTCCAATTTGCTTATCTTGAGAAATCAAGTATGTGTATGTTGGTTTGCACATCATGTACGTGTGTGTTGTGTGTTGAGCCTTTTGCATCTTGTTTATTTCTTAGTAGGCTATTGTGAGAGATTAATGGAATATCCCATTATGGGGGAGTGATGTGCTTTGTGCACCTCACAATCCTATAAATGTGTGTACATGAGTAATACCATCTAGTATTGATATTTCAAGATTATCTAGTCACTATGTGGTATGTCTTCTCATGAGAAATTCAAATTCTAAATAGTCCATTAATGATCTCTTGTTGGATCCTTTAATTGCCTCTTGTCTATCTTTAATTGGTATCACATTATGGGGGAGTAATATGCTATGTCTATATTACTAGCCTAGAAAATGTGTACATTTGAGATATTGTCACCTAGAGTTGATATTGTTAATTATCTTGTTCCTAGGTGGCATGTTAGCTCTACAAGTTGCAATTTGCTTTTTGTTTGGTGTGAAGATGATGTCGGATATCCTTGCTATCTACCACTGGGAATTATTTCCAAATACTTCTTGTCTTTTGACAATTGGTACTCACTTGTGTGGTAGATATTATTGATCATCTTTACATTGGCCTTTGCTTTATCTCTTGCCTAGGATTGTGTCAACTCCCATTGTATTCCATACCACTTGTGGATCTTGTTATTTCCTTGAGCTTGTCTAGTGTTTGTATAGATATAGTGAAAGTGGTGATCCCATCTTGTGCTTTTTGTATTCAAATGCAAATTCTCCATATTGCACAATGCTTGGGGGAGCTATCCTATTTTTCTTAGAACACTCACCTTGTGATCCTTTTCAAGTGTGTGTTGGTGGAATGCAAATCGTTTCTTTTGGTACTTGTGCCATCATGAAACTTTGTAGAGCACTTGGTTTGTTTGGAACCATTCTCTCTTTTGGGAGTTTGACATCTTTCTTTTTGAGTGTATCAATGGATATCTCATTCCTTGATGTATCTTTTATGGATATCCTCCAAGTGATGATTTATTCATTTGGTATCTTTTCTTCTCTTGGTATTTCTTTGTCTTTTGGTCTCGGTTCTTGAAAGTCTTGAGCATGCATGTTAACTTCGTGTAGTTTCTTTGGCATCTTTTCTTTCTTTGACCCAATATATAGGGGGAACTCCACCAAGTCTCAAATTGGATGAGATGTGCATGAAATTCATTTTCATATCTATATGCACATATTTATGTGGAGTTTGTCCTACGTGTTGTTGGTTCTCTAACTCTTTGGTCCCAATGAGTTTGGGTACCATTTTGTTTGTGTTGTTGTTCTAGGAACAAGTGGAGATGCATTGGATGCTCGGCTCACTCACAAGGAAGGTGTTTTCACCATGTGCTTATTGGAGTCAAACTAGGATGATCAACTACTTTGTACCTTCAATTGGTATCTACTACATCCTTCCAATGTTATCTTGGTAACAAGTATCTTCATATACTTCATGCACACATTTCTTGTATCAACCTTGTGTAGGTTGTATCATGGCATGTTATTCATTCATTCTTGTGATACTTGTTTTCTTTCTCAAAGCATCCCAACAATGATCTCTTATTGCTAGTTGTGATGTCTTTGTTGTTCGTGTGTGGACTTCATTTACATACAATAAGACCAATATCTAGCCATGAGCTATGCTTCCAAGCAAATATCTTATTGGTATATGTATGACCTCCCTTTGGATATCTTGTTCCTCGTGTTGTAACTATTTCGAGTGTACATCCTTCTTTGTAGATATATATCATCATGATTTCGTCTACCTAGAATCTTATACACTTGAGAGAAGTTGCATATCTAGTTGATATCCTTTCTTTCACGGCCACCTTGTCTTTCTTATGTTATTTCTTTGGTGGCTCCGTGAAAGCTTTTGCCTTGAGTGCGTGTCTTCTATCGTTGCATCTTGATGCACTCTTGTGTGTGGTGAAGGTTATTTTCCTCATGCTTATCTTCACGAGGATTTTGCCATCTTAATTGGTATCCCTCGTCTTGATGAGGCTTTCATCTTCTATCTTCACCATGGGTTGTCACAAGCATAGGTTCTTAATTTGCTTATTAGTAAGCTTGTGAACCCGTTTGCTAGTTGTGTGTGGGAATGATAGGCCTTGCACCATGTGCCTCGTTCTTTGAAGACTTTATTGATGCCTAATGCTCATCCGTACATTAGTCTTCTCAAGTGCATTGCCTTGACTCACACACATCATTTTGGTTGAGCCCATTCTTAAGTTGCCTCTTTTATTACTTGTTGCTCAACCATGTGTGTGTTGCAAATACTAGGCTTTGTTTCCTATATGCTCACTTGCACTTGCTGTAAGTTTGTATTGATTTTGGGGGAGCTATGATCCTATGTTGTGCACTTTGTATCCAAATACAAATATTCTTATGTGTGCACAAATCATGGGGAGCTTCTCTAGTTTCTTTAGAACACTCCTTTGCTCATTTCATAATATCCTTTATTCATGTGGCTCGTAGGATCTTTGGTCTAGTTGGTTCAATTGATATCCGTTGATTGCTTGCTTCAATTGGTACCTTTTGATTGCTTGATTGCTTGTGTCTCTCTTTGTTATGTCCTTGTGGCATATCATTCCTTTAGCAATCTTGGTGCCTCAATATAGTTGGTCTCCCTCCAAGTATTACCTTTGGATATGTGTATGGCATTCCACTCTCTTGTTGAGAAATACACAACTTTTGGAGGAACACCTTTTATATTGGTCTTCTTAGCTTTTCACCCATTTTGGCAATCGGTGCCAATGGGGGAGAAGTTTCAGAGAGTTTTGTGGAAGTTTCAGAGAGTTTTGTGGAGAAGTCTTTAGAGTTTTCTCCTTGCTTTGGTTTTGTTCCTAAGCATTTGCATCTCATACGCATGCTTTTTTGGTTGTTGCATTGCATGGTGATGCATAATTCCTTGTATTAAACTCTCTTGAAAGTGATTGCCATCAATTACCAAAATGGGGGAGATTGAAAGAACATGCGGTGCCCCCATGTTTGGTTTTGGTAATTGATGACAATCTCTATGGACTAATGGTTTCCTTGAGTTATATTTGAAGGTTTTGCCCATAGGATTTTCTTGGAGTGCATGTGTTGATTTCAAGGAGAGTTTGTGTCCACAAAGGTGTTATTCAAGGAATTATCCAAAGATTGGTCATGTGAGAGTTGAGCTTATTGCAAGCATGTCTTGAAGAAGAAGATTGTGTGATCATTCATGTCTACCTTCAAGACATCATTCAAATGAAGAGAATTGGAAAGGTTCAAAGTTGATCAAGACTAAGTCAAGAGTGAATCAAGTTGATCAACTCACAAAGCGCAGAAGATGTACCGAGAGGGATCAAGTGATCCCATGGTATGGTAAGAATTGTCAATTACACTTTGTGTACTAACCCATGGTCTTCGTGAGAGTTCTTTGTGGGGTTAGGTTGCGGTGTGCAAGTTCAAGTGGAGCATCACGAAGAGATCAAATGCTTGAAGCTTGCCGTCCTTTGTGGTGATAATGGACTTGTGAAGATGTGCGGAAGAGTGGCTCACCCATAGTGGAGTATGGGGAGCAATCAACTAGTCTTCATCGAGTCAACACAATCAAGAAAGGTGGTCCAACTTGAGGGAGTCAAGATTGTCATCATCTAGCTCAAGTGGACCATGTGCAAGGCAAAGGTTTGCCCTTGATAGGTTTTCTATTTTACCGGTCTCATGATGGTAGTTGGGAGACTGGGTTATAGGATCGATTGCCGTTCTATCAAGGGGGGGGGGCTCTCGATGAGTAGCTTGATCGTATCGTTCGTAGAGAGCTCAAACCATTGCATCCTTACATCATCTTTCTTGGTTCTCTTTGTGAGTCTTAGAGCTTATGGTCATCTTGATGACAAGCTTGAGTTCATCGAAAACGGAGTTCACATGCATCTTCTATGATGTTTTCGATGTTGGAGGTTTTGCCGGTTCTTCTCGGTTGGAGGTTTCACTCCTCTATTTTTTGGCATACCTCCCCTGCCTCTTCTTACTATATCCAGTCGCAGTTTTGATGCTACTCGTGAGTTTGCTCAATTCGGAGCTCATATGCAGAAGTTATGGCAGTTCTGGTTTTCTTGAGAGTGGTTTTTGTCTGGTCCCAGTGGTAGTACCGCGTGCCCCAGCGGTAGTACCGCTTGGAGCTCTCAGCCGTTGTACCGCTGCTTCTAGGCGGTGGTACCGCCTACTTGCTCAGCAAAGTCTTGGGCGGTTGTTCCGGCCAGGCACCGCCCAAGTACCGGTCAGGCCTCTGTTTTGATGCGGTACTCGGGCGGTGGTGGCCCGGTTGGTCCGGTCGTACCGGTACCACCGGTGTCCGGAGCGGTTCTACCGCTCAGGACTTAGCCGCCCGAGCGCTCAAGGCCATGCGGTTGCACCGGCCTGGTACCGCTCGACTACCGCACTCAGGGGTGACTCCCTTCTGTTCCTATGCGGTGGTTGAGCGGTGGCTGGGCGGTTGGTCCGGTTGTTCTTCTCAACCGGTGCTACCGCCTGGTCGCCCGGTTGTACCGCCTGGTAGGGTTCTGCACGTATACTGTGAGTACCGGTTGTACCGGGACCAGGAGCGGTAGTACCGCTCGTGTGTGGGCTGAGCACATAATGGTTGGATTTTCCCCCTCCTATAAAAGGGGGTCTTCTTCCCCATTGAACCTAACCCTTTGAGCTCGTGTTCTTCCCCCTTTGTTGACCTTCTTTGAGCTTGCTAACTCTCAATCCCTCCATGGATTCTTGCTAGTTTTTGAGGGAAAAGAGAGAGGAGATCTAGATCCACATTTCCACCAATCACTTTCTCCTCTATGTGAGGGGAACCCCTTGGATCTAGATCTTGGAGTTCTTGGTGTTCTCCTTCTTGTTCTTCCTCTCATTTTCCTCCCTAGCATTAGTTGCTCCGGTGGGATTTGAGAGAGAAGGACTTGGGCACTCCGTGTGCCCTTGCCATTGCATTTGGTGCGTCGGTTTGAGTTCTCCACGGTGATACGTGGAAGTGAAGTTTGAGAATCTTATTACTCTTGGGTGTTTGGGCACCCTAGAGCTTGTTCCTCTTGGGTGCCTTGGCGCCCTAGACGGTTGGTGTTGTTCGGAGCTCAATCATTGTGGTGTAAAGCTCCGGGCAAGCGTTGGGGTCTCCAATTAGGTTGTGGAGATCGCCCCGAGCAATTTGACGGGTACCGGTGACCGCCCCCAAGGGTTGCCAAAGTGTACGGGTTCGGTGACCGCCCCCAAGGGTTGCCATTTGTACGGGTTCAGTGACCGCCCTCAAGGGTCCCTTAGTGGAATCACGACATCTTGCATTGTGCGAGGGCGTGAGGAGATTACGGTGGCCCTAGTGGCTTCTTGGGGAGCATTGTGCCTCCACACCGCTCCAAACGGAGATTAGCATCTGCAAGGGTGTGAACTTCGGGATACATCATCGTCTCCGCGTGCCTCAGTTATCTCTTACCTGAGCTCTTTACTTATGCACTTTACTTTGTGATAGCCATATTGTTTCTTGTCATATATCTTTCTATCACATAGTTGCTTATCTTGATTAGCATAAGTTGTTGGTGCACATAGGTGAGCCTAGTTGTTTTAGGTTTTGTGCTTGACAAATTAACCGCTAGGTTTATTCCGCATTTGTTCAAGCCTAAATCGTAATTATTTTAAAACGCCTATTCACCCCCCCCTCTAGGCGACATCCATGATCTTTCATAGGGATAGAAGCCTTGTTCAATGGCTTCATCTCTGGACCTGGGTTGAAGATTTCTGTATAGGATGTCTCCCCATGGTCGCTTGATGGCATTCTTCTCACCATATTCCTTGGTCACAAACCTGTACTTAAACCACTGTTCTGCCCAATATCGTCGAATCCATTGGATTCGTGTCTTGCGCTGATTGTAATCCTCTTCTGGATCTGTCTTGTACAGCTCTGAGAGGTCATCGGGCAGATCTCTTGATGTTTCACCTCGACGCTTTCTGCCACCCTTCCTTGCTGATTTCTTTGCAGCCATGAACTTTAAACTGAATGGCTTCAATACGTTCAAAGGCTTCAAAGGCTTTCGCTTGCTGGACAAATAGGAACTGGCTTCGGGAGAATTTATATGATGTTGTAAGAATTCTGCAAATGAATGCAGACTATGAGAACCAAGGGATTCTCCCATGGACATGTACCTGTGACAGCATTAAGGTGCGAGGGAAGGGGAAGAGGTCATATGCATTCTCAGAAGATTTTGAAGATAAATCAGTTTAGAAGACATTGACCTCATCGTGCGAAGACATTCACTCATAGATAAGGAGTTGGTTCCAGATTTGTACGAATCCACGGATCAGTACAAGTGAGGAATCTAACTACTTTGTGAAGCATAAGTGAACATACTAGGCATGTTATGAGATGCAGTATGAAATAGATCCAACTTGTGTGAACAGAAACTGCTTGTGGTAGAAAGTGATGAATCTATAGGATCAAAGGGGCCGTAGAAAGGAAGTTTTATTTACCACACAAAGAACTGCTAGACGGAGTGGAAGAGGAGGTCGAGCAGTTCGATCGTCCGTGCCCTAATTTGGCGATGGAGGACACCTACGGCGGCGGAGAAGAAGATGTCCGCGGCCGGCGTGAAGACGGAGTCGGAGAGGTCGCAGCAGCTAAGCGCTTCGTCGCCGACGTCGTCGAGGGCTAGCGGTGGCGCTAGGGTTTGTGCGAGAGAGGAAGAAAGGATAATGACTGTGGTGAGGCGTGTATTTATAGGGACAGGGATGGCACAGCGTTATTACACAGGTGCCCCTGGCGATTCACATCTGAAGAACACGTGGCCATCATGCAACATATCGGAGGTTGTTCCATGTTCCCACGCATGCCTGGATTGTCGGGTGGTTGTTCCCACTTCTCCGGGTTTCAGGTGAAGGAATTAGCATTGAAAGCAGACTTAATGTTTGTCTATGTATCTTCTGCTGACAAGGACGCAGAGAAGACATTCGACAGTTTCAAGAGAATGCATATGATTTGGAGAGATAGAGTTTGAGATAGAAAGAATAGAGAGGTTAGGGTCCGATCACATTCACTTAGTTCGAAAGATTCAACAAGAAGACATAGCTATAAGTGAATGCTGTAGAGGACAGAACACTAGTATATATATATATATGTATATATATATATGTGAAAAAGTCAATCAAACCAACATAGTGAAGATAATCATGAGGACAAGTTGAGAATGAAGACAAACAAAATGTGAAGACATAGAAAATGTAACGCCATGGGTAAAACACTTCAAACAGAAGAATTTGGTGGTGGCGTTACCCACCGTATAGGAAGTATTAGACCCAGACACGGCGCACAATTATCGTGGCGCTCCGAAGTCAAATTCCAGATTAATGTATTCACACTTAGAATGTATGTCTTCATTGATTGAAGATATACTTTACTTCGTGTGTTGCACATCTAAGTCATCAATATGCATAAGTGTTAGGATGTGTGCCTGATCACAGGACATTTGAGGATTCCAAGATATTTAGCTCACACCGTAACTTGCAAAATCTCTTCTCATCCAAGGGCTTGGTGAAGATATCTGCCAATTGCTCTTCAGTGCTGATGTGTATGATATCAATATCTTCCTTCACAACATGATCTCTGAGGAAGTGATGACGAATTTCAATGTGCTTTGTCTTCGAGTGCTGAACTGGGTTGTTGGCAATCTTGATGGCGCTTTCGTTGTCGCAGTAGAGTGGCACTTGCTTCACATGGATGCCATAGTCTTTGAGTGTTTGCTTCATCCACAGAAGCTGAGCGCAGCAAGATCCAGCAGCAATGTATTTAGATTCAGCAGTGGAGAGAGATACACAGTTCTGCTTCTTTAAAGACCAACATACAAGTGATCGTCCTAGAAAATGACATGTGCCTGATGTAGACTTGCGATCCACCTTTTCACCAGCATAATCAGCATCCGAGAATCCAACCAGATCAAACTCTGAGCCCTTTGGATACCATAATCCTAGAGTTGGGGTGTAAGCCAAATATCGAAGAATTCGCTTCACTGCTAAGTGATGCGATTCCTTTGGTGCCGCTTGGAATCGAGCACACATGCAAACACTAAGCATAATATCTGGCCTAGATGCACATAGATAAAGTAAAGAACCAATCATGGAGCGGTATACATTTTGATCAAACTCTTTACCATTGTCATCGGGACCCAGATGATGTTTGGCTGGCATTGGCGTCGTGAAGCCTTTGCAGTCTTGCATACCAAACTTCTGCAGGCAATCTTTGAGATACTTCTCTTGAGATATAAAGATGCCGTTGCGTTGCTGACATATTTGAAGACCAAGGAAGAACTTCAGCTCACCCATCATGGACATCTGATATTGCTCTTGCATCATATATCCAAACTCTTCACTATATTTCTGATTGGTGCAGCCGAAGATAATGTCATCCACATATATTTGGCACACAAACAGTTCACCATCATATGTCTTCGTGAAGAGAGTGGGGTCGAGGGAACCAGATTTGAAGCCTTTGCTCTTCAGGAAGTCTTTGAGTGTGTCATACCAAGCCCGAGGGGCTTGTTTGAGGCCATACAGTGCCTTGTTGAGCTTGTACACCATGTCAGGATGTTTTGGATCTTCAAAGCCAGTCGGTTGTGCAACATACACTTCTTCAATCTTGCCATTAAGAAAAGCGCTCTTCACATCCATTTGATATAGAAGTATGTTATGATGATTTGCATAGGCCAGCAGTATGCGTATGGCTTCAAGTCTAGCCACAGGAGCAAATGTTTCATCGAAGTCAATCCCTTCAACTTGAGTGTATCCTTGAGCAACGAGACGAGCTTTGTTTCTGACAACTTGACCATGCTCATCTTGCTTGTTGCGATATATCCATTTGATGCCTATTATATTGTGCTTCCAAGGATCAGGACGCTTAACGAGTTCCCATACATTATTCAGCTCAAACTGTTGAAGCTCTTCTTGCATAGCTTGAATCCATTCAGGTTCCATGAAGGCTTCTTCAACTTTCCTGGGTTCTGTTATTGAGACGAATGCGAAGTGCCCACAGAAATTTGCTAGCTGTGTTGCCCTTGAACGAGTGAGTGGACCTGGTGCATTGATGCTATCAATTATTCTCTCAATCTGTACGTCATTTGCAACACGAGGATGTACAGGACGAAGATTTTGCTCTTGCTGATCATTGTCATTGTTAGAGGGATTGTCTTCAGGTTGAGCATTGTCTTCAGGTTGATCAGGTGCGGAGATGATAAGTTCCTCTTCAGGTTGAGCTTCAGAAGGTATGATTTCTCCAGTTCCCATAAGTTTGATTGATTCACTGGATGGAACTTCATCTAGCACATTTGGCAGGTGCTCTCTTTGTGAGCCGTTAGTCTCATCGAACCGCACATCCACTATTTCAACCACTTTATAATGAAAGAGATTGAAGACTCTGTAGGAGTGCGAATCCTTTCCATATCCAAGCATAAAACCCTCATGTGCTTTTGGTGCAAATTTTGAAGTGTGATGTGGATCCTTGATCCAGCACCTGGCGCCAAATACTCTGAAGTAACTGACATTTGGCTTCTTGCCAGTAAGGAGCTCATAGGATGTCTTGTTCAGAAGCTTGTGAAGATAAACACGGTTGATGATATGGCATGCAGTGTCAATGGCTTCAGGCCAGAATTTTCTTGGAGTCTTGTATTCATCAAGCATCGTCCGAGCCATCTCAATAAGTGTTCTGTTCTTGCGTTCGACGACGCCATTCTGCTGTGGCGTGTACGGAGCTGAGAATTCATGTGTGATGCCCAAAGTATCAAGATATGTATCTAGGCTAGTGTTCTTGAATTCAGTGCCATTGTCACTTCTGATGTGCTTTATCTTGGCGCCATAGTTGTTCATTGCTCGATTGGCGAAGCATCTGAAGACATCCTGCACTTCAGTCTTGTAAAGGATTATATGCACCCAAGTATATCTTGAATAATCATCAACAATGACAAAGCCATAGAGACAAGCAGTAGTAGTAAGAGTTGAGTAATGAGTGGGACCGAAAAGATCCATGTGTAGCAGTTCAAAGGGTTGAGTCGTTGTCATGATTGTCTTCGAGGGATGCTTGGCCCTCGTCATCTTTCCTGCTTCACAGGCACCACATAAGTCATCCTTCTTGAACTTGACGCCCCTCGATGCCTATGACATGCTTCTTCCTTGCAAGGGTGTGGAGGTTCCTCATGCCAGCATGCCCTAGCCTTCGATGCCAGAGCCAGCATTCAGAAGCTTTTGCTAGAAGACATACTGCAAGTTGTGGTCCTGCTGAGAAATCTACCATGTACAAATCATCTTTCCGATACCCTTCAAACACTAGAGACTTGTCAGATTCCATTAGTACAAGGCAATGATATTTTCCAAACATCACAATCATGTTTAAATCGCAAAGCATTGAGACAGACATTAAGTTGAAACCAAGGGATTCAACAAGCATGACTTTATCCATGTGTTGATCCTTTGAGATTGCAACTCTACCTAGACCCAATACCTTGCTTTTACCAGTGTCAGCAAATGTGATGTGACTTTTGTCAGATGGACGTAAAGTTGAGTCCATGAGAAGGCTTCGCTTGCCAGTCATGTGATTTGTACACCCACTATCAATAATCCATTCTGAAGCAGCTGGTGTCGTACCCTACAGTGCAGTTAGGGGGATAGGCTTCATGAAGAGAATTGTGAAGCAAAAACATTTGATGAACCAGTGGATTATTAAAGCTTAGATCAAGATTAGGACTGATAGGGCAAGTTGCAAACAATTCAGGAACAAAGTACATAATAATACCATTTGGGCATTTGATCTTGCGCCCTACAAGATGTTTAAGGTCCCTAGCAAGAGTGTCAGACGATTTTGGTTTTCGGCTGGAGACCTTTCCCTGCAAAAGAGAGTTAAGCTTTCTTAGCCACCCACATCTTCAGGGGTGGCTTCGAAGCAATAAGTCTAAGTGCAGCATCTGAGAACTTTGGCTTTGGAGCCCTAGCAAAAAGTCTTGCAGGTGGACAATAGTACTCATAAGAATAAGCGGAATAGTTCTTGGTCTTATGAACATGGCGGTTTGATGAACCGCGCTCATATTCATAGGTCTGAGTATGGCTTCCCTATGGTGTCATGATGACATTCACAGGAAGATTCTCCAAACACCTTTTCGGCACCCAGATCTTCTTCATAGGCGGTCCATTCCTGCAGTTAGTACCAATGTACCTGGCAAACACTTCACCATTCTGATTCTTAAACAGTTTATAGTTTGCATCAAAGGATTCATCAATAACAATGGGGTTAGCACAAGTGAAGCCAGATAGGGTGGATGGATCCGCTGAAGGTTCCTTTGCAGCAACCAATGTGGTTTTGGGGTACTACTCAGGTTTCCAGTAAGAGCCATCAGCATTCATTTTCCTTTCGAACCCGACACCCTCTTTCCTAGGGTTTCGGTTCAGGATCTGCCTTTTGAGGACATCACATAGTGTTTGATGCCCTTTGAGACTTTTATACATCCCTGTTTCAAGCAGTGTCTTCAACCTAGCATTCTCATCAGCAATAGCAGTGGTGTCCTCAGCAGAGGGGTTAGTTACCACATCAACAGTTGAAGATATTGCAACAGTAGCAGCAGTAGAACATTCAGCAACAGAAGTAGCGTTATCACGCTCAATGCATTTAAGACATGGTGGTTCAAATCCTTCCTGAGCTGAACTGATCTATCCGGCGCGAAGTGACTCATTTTCCTTTTGAAGATCTTCATGAGTCGTTCTCAATTTCTCAAGTTCTTCATGAGTTGTTGAGAGCGTTTCATGACGACTTTCAAGTTCCTCATACTTAATATGAAGATTTTTTATGTCTTCAATTAAGGACTGAGATCGAGTCATTTTAGCGTCCAACAGGTCATCCCTTTTGTCTAACAGTTTTTGAATATGTTCCATAGCTTTCTGTTGTTTAGTGACAAGGGAAGCAAGTTTTGCATAGCTGGGTCCAAATTCATCACCAGATTCATCATCACTGGATTCAGATAGATAGCATTCAATTACCTTAGCATCATTTGCCATAAGGCATGATGCAGAAGATGATGATTCTGGTTCGAATGTCATCACTTTGAGAGACTCCTTAAAGTCCTCGAACCGAGGATCATGACGAGTTCGATGACCCTCATAGACCTCAGAGAGACGGTCCCAGATGAGCTTCGCATGATCGAGATGCATGATATTCCTAAACTGATTTTGAGATAGATAGGAGCAGATGACGTCCTTCGCCGTGAGGTTGAGGAGAGTGTACTTGCGAATGTCATCAGTTTCCGCCATCTTGCACAGATCGGTCAGACCAATCTCAGTGACGGTCCACAGCTCGCTGTTTGTTGCCATGAGGCGCTTCTTCATCATGGCCTTCCACTTGGGATACTCGTGACCGTCAAAGATGGGGCATGACACAGTCTTCATACCTGTGGTCGACATAACTAAAACTCTAGGCGGTTAAAGCAAAATCACACAGAACAAGGGAGTACCTTGCTCTGATACCAATTGAAAGTGTGTTATATCGACTAGAGGGGGGTGAATAGGCGATTTTTATTGAAGTCTTCAAAACATGGAAGTTTCGAAGACAAATGATAGAAATGAACCTATTACCATGCAGCGGAAGGTAGACTACACTAATCAGACCATAGTCAAGCATTCAATGAAGTGAAACCATAATGACTAATAGCAGCTAGGCAGTAAGGATCAGGTACACAGTGAAGACAAATAGTTAAAGCAAATAGGCACTCACTTCACAAGAGCCAACTGTAAATAAAGAGATGGGAAGGATAGAACCAATGTGCGTAATGAAGACAAAGGTTTGGTAGACCAGTTCCAACTGCGGTGACAGTTGTACGTCTGGTTAGGGCGGATAGGTATTTAAACCTGAGGACACTCAGTCCCGGACACTTAGTCCTGAACATGCAGCTCAGGACACTTAGTCCTCACCGTATTCCCCTTGATCTAAGGTCACACAGACCTCGCCCAATCACTCTGGTAAGTCTTCAAGGTAGACTTCCAAACCTTTACAGACTTCGTTCACCGGCGATCCACAATGACTCTTGGATGCTCAGAACGCGACGCCTAACCGGCTGGAGGATTCACAGTCCTCAAGTGTAATAAGTCTTCAGATCACACAGACAAGAAGACTTAAGTGATGCCTAACATTCTTTGGCTCTGGGTGGTTAGGGCTTTATCCTCTCAAGGAATTCTCTCTCAAAGGCTTCGAGGTGGGTTGCTCTCAAATGACAAAAGCCATACTTTAACTCTGAGCAGCCAACCGTTTATGGTTGTAGGGGGTGGGCTATTTATAGCCACTAGGCAACCCGACCTGATTTGTCCGAAATGACCATGGGTCACTAAGGAACTGGCACGTGTTCCAATGGTCAGATTTTAAACATACACGGCAACTTTACTTGGGCTACAAGCAAAGCTGACTTGTCCAACTCTAAACAAGATTCGCTCTCATAGTCTTCACTCGAAGACATAGGCTTTTAGTTAAGCATCACTTCAGTCATTCTGACTGGTTCTCTTGGACCCCACTTAACAGTACGGTGGTTCCTTTGACTCAACAAAGAAGAAAAAGAACTACAAAAGATCTAAGTCTTCGCGCTCCATAGTCTTCATACGATGTCTTCTCTTGTCATAGTATTCAAAGTGAATGTCTTCACATACCACCTTTGACTTCAATGTCTTCATACATTTTTAGGGGTCATCCCTGGTAGGAAAACCGAATCAATGAGGGACTTCTACCTGTGTTATCCTGCAATTCTCACAAACACATTAGTCCCTCAACTAGGTTTGTCATCAATACTCCAAAACCAACTAGGGGTGGCACTAGATGCACTTACAAAGTCCTCACATAGCTATCTATTTACTTAACTACTCGCTTGATCTTCACTTATATATTTTTGGAGTAGCTTGTCATTTACTTTTGTGCTTCACTTATATCCTATGAGTAAATTGTTGAATAAATTGAATGTCATGAAGTTGAAATCACATCATGCCTAGTGGTAGCTTCACATTGGGTTTAGAAAATGTGAAATCTTTTGAGGCTTGACAATCACAATATTGGTCATACAAGCAATTCATGAATAATTAGTATAAGGAAGAGAACTTTCACATGCAAATACACTATCTTGGAAATCTTTTGTGATTGTGAGCCCCCATCAAAATATTATATGCCAAAATTGTTGACGTTGGACAAGGAAGGCAATGTAATGGTTTATGTTTGTTCATATTCACACAGAAGTTATATTGTCATAGATCCTTCAACATGTGGTGCTTTCCCCCCATCCTTGCTAGCCAAAAATTCCGCACCAAGTAGAGATACTACTTGTGCATCCAAAAACCCTTAAACCCAAATCTTATTTTCAAGAGTCCAAAATACCTACCTAAGGATTGAGTAAGATCATTCAAGTAAGTTGTAATCGGTGCAACAAGGAAATAAAAATTGCTTCTAATAGTGTTAGATCATTTAGTGTAAGAGAAAATTGAGCGTTGTACGAACTTGTGATGGCAAAGAATAAAAGCGATAGACTGCATAATAAAGGTTGCTATCATAAGGGGCAATATAATGTGACGTTCTTTTGCACTAAGGGGTTGAGCATACAAACAAATAATCGCATGTCAACCTCTGCTTCCCTCTGCGAAGGGCCTATATTTTAATTTTATGTATTTACTTTCATGCAAGACTCGAAGTTTTTCTCTCTATTCCTTTTTATTTTTCTCTTTTGTCAAGCATCATGTGGTGAGGAAAGATCTAGGCACATATATCCAGTTGGATATGGGTAGCATGAGTTATTATTGTTGACATCACCCTTGAGGTGAATACGTTGGGAGGCGAAATTATAAGCCCCTATCTTTCTATGTGTCCTGTTGAAACGTTTTGCCCATGTGTATGCGGTGAGTGTTAGAAATCATAGAAGACTATATGATGGTTGAGTATGTGGATCTCTTACTTAGACTCTGTTGAATAAGTTGAGTTGCAATTTCTTGGTGACTGGGAACATATGTTGTTGAGTTTCAAGAGAATTCATTGTTTGAACCTTAACATGTGAATTGCTTGCAAATTTAGACATGAGAAATTTTATAAGAAAGAGTTGTTCTCATGATGTTAGGAAAAGTGATTAAAATTATCATTGATCAAACTTATGCACTTTGCTAGCATTCACACTTCATAAATTATTTCTTTTATCATTTACCTACTCGAGAATGAGTAGGAATTAAGCTTGGGGATGCTGATACGTCTCCAACGTATCTATAATTTATGAAGTATTCATGTTGTTTTATTATCATTCTTGGATGTTTCACAATCATTTTATAGCAGCTTTATATAATTTTTTGGGACTAACCTATTGACCCAGTGTCCAGTGCCAGTTGATGTTTTTTGCTTGTTTTTTACATCACGGGAAATCAATATCAAACGGAGTCCAAACACCGCGAAACTTTTTGTGGATTTTTATGGACCAGAAGACCACCAGTGGCCCGGACCAGCACCTGGGGGTGCCCCGAAAGGGCCACAACCCACCAGGGCGCGCCTGGGGGCCCAGGTGCACCCAGGTGGGTTGTCCACCTCGATGGCCTCCCGCACCCCCTCTTTGACCTATAAAATCCCAAATATTCCAAAAACCCTCAGGGTAACCCTATATCAGAAGTTCCGCCGCCGTAGGCCTCTGTAGCCATGAAAAACCAATCTAGAGCCCGTTCTGGCACTCCGCCGAAGGGGGAAATCATCACCGGTGGCCATCTTCTTCATCCCGGCGGCCACCATGATGAGGAGGGAGTAGTCCACCCTCGGGGCTGAGGGTTTGTACGAGTAGTGTCGGTGTCAAAACCGGCGGATCTCGGGTAGGGGGCCCCGAACTGTGCGTCTAAGGCGGCTGGTAACAGGAGGCATGGGACACAATGTTTTATCCAGGTTCGGGCCCTCTTGATGGAGGTAAAACCCTACGTCCTACTTGATTAATATTGATGATATGGGTAGCACAATAGTAGATCTACCATGAGATCAGAGAGGCTAAACCCTAGAAGCTAGCCTATGGTATGATTGTATGTTGTAGTTGTTGTTGTCCTATGGACTAAAACCCTCCGGTTTATATAGACACCGGAGAGGGTTAGGGTTACACAAGGTCGGTTACAAAGGAGGAGATATCCATATCCGTATTGCCTAGCTTGCCTTCCACGCCAAGTAGAGTCCCATCCGGACACGAGACGAAGTCTTCAATCTTGTATCTTCATAGTCCAACAGTCCGGCCAAAGGATATAATCCGGCTGTCCGGAGACCCCCTAATCCAGGACTCCCTCAGTAGCCCCTGAACCAAGCTTCAATGACGATGAGTCCGGCGCGCAGTATTGTCTTCGGCATTGCAAGGCGGGTTCCTTCTCTGAATACATCATAGAAGAATTTGAATACAAGGATAGTGTCCGACCCTGCAAAATAAGTTCCACATACCACCATAGAGAGAATAATGTTTTCACAAATCTAATTTGCTGACTTGTTTTGGCAACACGACATTATGCCATGGCCCGGTGATTATTTGAATCGTTTCCTTTAACTAGCCCCGCACATAACGCGAGGCAGCTTTTTTGACACGTCTTGTCAAAGTAGAGATCGTGTCCCCCTATCACGGGATTCTCATCAATACGGGCATGGGTAACCCAACCGCGCCATCGATTACGGCGCTTGGGTGATAAGCGAGTTTTACCAAGCTAGTGGGGACACTTAGTTTCGTCCGCCCATATAAAGAGATGGGAAGGATAGAACCAGTGTGCGTAATGAATACAAAGGTTTGGTAGACCAGTTCCAACTGCGGTGACAGTTGTACGTCTGGTTAGGGCGGATAGGTATTTAAACCTGAGGACACTCAGTCCCGGACACTTAGTCCTGAACACGCAGCTCAGGACACTTAGTCCTCACCGTATTCCCCTTGACCTAAGGTCACACAGACCTCGCCCAATCACTCTGGTAAGTCTTCAAGGTAGACTTCCAAACCTTCACAGACTTCGTTCACCGGCGATCCACAATGACTCTTGGATGATCAGAACGCGACGCCTAACCGGCTGGAGGATTCACAGTCCTCAAGTGTAATAAGTCTTCAGATCACACAGACAAGAAGACTTAAGTGATTCATAACACTCTTTGGCTCTGGGTGGTTAGGGCTTTATCCTCGCAAGGAATTCTCTCTCAAAGGCTTCGAGGTGGGTTGCTCTCAAACGACAAAAGCCGTACTCTAACTCTGAGCAGCCAACCGTTTATGGTTGTAGGGGGTGGGCTATTTATAGCCACTAGGCAACCCGACCTGATTTGTCCGAAATGACCCTGGGTCACTAAGGAACTGACATGTGTTCCAATGGTCAGTGACGGTGTCCTGGACTAGGGGGTACTCACCACGTCATCTCCCGATCTATTAGATTGGGCCGAGGACCCCCATGGCCGTATACTCATGGGCCAGTTCGGACAGCTGCCGCATACAAGGAATATTCGACAAGACTTGGCGATCAAGACAAGGACTCCTCCCCACCGGCGTATTCGGCTAGGACTCTTGTTATCCTAGGCCTCTGTGCATTATATAAACCGAGGCCAGGCTAGTCGATACATCATATACATACAACCATACCATAGGCTAGCTTCTAGGGTTTAGCCTCTCCGATCTCGTGGTAGATCTACTCTTGTACTACCCATATCATCAATATTAATCAAGCAGGACGTAGGGTTTTACCTCCATCAAGAGGGCCCGAACCTGGGTAAAACATCGTGTCCCCTGCCTCCTGTTACCATCCACCTTAGACGCATAGTTCGGGACCCCCTACCCGAGATCCGCCGGTTTTAACACCGACATTGGTGCTTTCATTGAGAGTTCCGCTGTGTGATCGACAAAAGGATCGATGGCTCGCCGGCAGATCAACTGCGACTTCGGCGTCTCCGTCACCAGTTCGACTGGTCACCTTGGTTTGACCAAGAATTGCGCCCCGTGTTCGGATCACCATGTTCGGACGAGGGCCTTCATCAAACATCAACTCCGATCTCTATCAAGATCACGGAGGAATCATCTATGGAGCTTGGGGGCTCAACGTCAACATTGCCCTCAAGCGACCGTGCTGTTTTTTTTGGATAGAGAACTCGTATCTGCCGCCACCACCTCCTCAAGTATCGCTTTGACGATCTCTTTGGTGGAATTGTGCGGAATTGAGTCTATCACAACCCTGGAAAATTTCGTCGAGTTCCGATGGAGGAATATCTGGCAATCCACGATATACCAGAGCCCTATCAAATTTGGATGGGAATTTGGATGAGCTTAGGGCGTGGTGTCCAGCTTCTATCTCGGACGTCCTTTGGAAGATCCAACCGTTGATCGGTTGCGGAATTCCTATATCTACCACCTCTCAAAATTTCAGCTCGATCCGACCGTCCAAACTCCGGGAACCTTCCAATTAGCGCATCACTTTTCAGATCTGTTTTCTGCGCGAAAACGAATCCGACCCGAGTTCATCTTTTTTATGAATGGGATTTCGGACATCCCTTTTGAAAGAAGTTTTGTATGGGGTATTATGTTTTGTTCCCGAACACATCCCACTAACTTTAAGACCTTTTGAACATGATCTTCAACATCATGCTGGTGTCAAACCAGTCCGGCAATATTACTCCACGGCTGCCGACCTGCGCTAGACACGTTGTCACTTTAGCCGAGCTCAACTTCTTCGGATCATCATCTCGGCATGCCGAATAAGAGTCCGGCATCGCGAAGGATAAATCATCATCAACATCGCCGCCCCACAGATTACACGGAGCGGGCATACCGGCATCGCCGCACGGTCGCTTCATCAAGCCGGCATCGACCACGTCACGACATGCATCGACAGGACCGCACTATTGCTTCTTCAAGCTGGTGTACATCACGCCGACCTACTTCGACTCATCAGCTGACGTCGAGGCTTCGACATCTCGGCTGGACCGGGGGCTTCGCCATCTCTTCATCAACCTACTCCGGACACTTCGGCATCACTAGCCGACCAGCTCCGTCACGTTAGCCGGGACGAGGGCTTTGCCTCGGCGAGTCAACCTTTACCAGCATTGTCATGCCGTTGTTTTATCGCCCATCAGACAATGGGTGTGCGGAGGGAGTCCCAATTTTGGGAATCACCTTCCTTCGGATTGCTACAACAAATAAACCAGGTGCTATTAATCCCAGTATTTTTTGCTTGTTTAGGTTCATTTTTCCTAAGGAATTATTACTCTGATTTGTCCATGATATATACACAGGTCTATCAAATGGTGACCGCATTAACGACGGTCGCGTGGTGGTTCGATCAGTTTCCGTACATAGTCCGGCGAACGCCGCATCCGGAGCTCGGACCGACCTGTGAATTCAGGCTTTGCCACGCCTTTACTACATCACGCCGACGCCCTGCATCGACATTGACTTCGGCGCCAGGCCATATTTCTTCTATTCCTCACTTTGCATAAATTATTTATTATGCAACATTTTTTTAATCATCATTATTACTATTATCTCCGGTTTGCACTATTTTTTGTGCATAGGAAAATGATCCGGGGACTTCGGCGTCACTCTGCCGGTCTGCATTGATCGTGCTATGTCACCACTTCGGCGTGTCGAGCTCTCCGCTCCGCCACCTCGGGACCAGCTTGGGGGATGGAACCTTGCCCTGCATCAAGCTCGGACCGTGTCATCAATACCGAACACATTAACCAGCTAAGTCGCTTTCATGCTCAAAGCTTTAATTTCTAACTTGCGTTCGGTTCGACCAAGCATTATACTTTTTTGGAAAAAAGTTGCTTGTAAAAAATTTCCTTGTCCAAACTTTGTTTGTGATGCATAAATTCAAATACCTTCATTTGGGGGCTTCCTTCATGAAGCTTTTCCACTTGCATATGATTATACTTGTACGGCTTCGTTCCTTGTTCGTGTATTACACCACAATATGCACCATATTGACTTAAGCGATTTGCAAGCTGGGTTGCCTCGCTCCTGTGTTCACCCCTACGTTCCCGATTGTTCGGCTAGGGAGTAAAGGGAGCACCTCTGCAATTGTCAAGATCAGGTCGCCCGAGCCGGACCTTAGACTGGGTGAAGCCGAAAGCTAGCGCTCTTATAGTTTTCAATGATGGTCGGCACACAACAGAACTCATGAGTACAAAAAATCTATTGCACAAGTCTCATAATAACAATGAGCACCGAAGAAAGGTATCGGTGGGGGTACTATTTTCTTCGAAGATGCTTCTTACACTTCACGGTAATATAGCATAAGTTCCCTGAGCACGCTTTGTCTGTTACAGCTTTATGGCCTGATTGCCTGGTTATTGGAAACACCGTCGATATTCTCGACCGATGGAGTACATAACACTTTTTGGTCCTTGACCGAAGAGGGAGAAGCTGACGGTCGGTTAAGACGCGTTTAAAGTTTGGTTGAACATAGATATGATATAAGTACTTCGGTACATGCAATCATTCTTCTACCCAAGTCACTTGGGGGCTCTTAAGTTTATTTGAGCCGTTTTATAATAAGTGTTCTTCTTCTTAGTCGTTGCAAAGTTTTATTATTATTATTTATCACTCCTTTTTTTGACACGAGTGTGCGGTCACTAGCCGGGGAGCCTAATTTCTCTTTCAAAGCCGCTAGAGTTTAGTTTGCTAAACTGGCCTGATGAGAAGTACTCCGCCCTCGGGATAGGAGGTTGAAGCCGTAGGCTGACCCGATCGAAGTATTGAGATAGGATATATCATGTTAAAGCACGACAGAAGCACTTCTTTTTTCTAAGACCAACTTTCGGATTGGCACCGAACACTTGATATTGTTCGGACGTCATGTTTTTACTGACGTTTCTTGGTTTTCCAAGCTTTTTGGCACTTTTAAACTATTTGTGCTTTTCCAGCATTAGTCTCGCAGTGCAACGCCGGACACCTTTAGGGATTCGGCAAAAACATTCTCAGATATTGCTATATATGCATCAGTTTCGAATTGTGTCTTCGGTAAATAGTTGGGTTGCCCGGCTCCTGCACTTGCTTCCTACGTTCCGTTTTGTTCGACTAGGCGTGCAAAGGGAGAACCACTGCGATTGTGCTTCCAGCTCACATGGTTAAGCACCTCAGTGGAGAAAGCCGAAAACTGACTTTCACAAATAAGCGTAAACTGGTCAGTGATTCGATGACTATGTTAAATGATGGGCCGTTTATAACATTGGCCGAAGTGTTTACGGCTTGACCCCGACTGTCGCCGAACACTACCGGGGGCTATTAACTATCCTCCCAAACTAAATCCTCGATATTATGCTCTTACATTAGAGCTGAGGCTGCATGATCATGCTTAGCATGACAACCCAAAGAAAGGAACCGATAGCGGGACTATTTTCTTTGGAAGACATTTTCTTATGTTAAACAGTAATATAACATATCTCTCTGCGTACCTTTGTTCATAAAACCGTATGGCCAGATTGCCTTGTTTGTCGTAAATCTTTGCCCTCATAAAGGCTTTATAAAGTAGGACAAACACTCCTCGGCTACTAGCCGAGGAGGTGGAAGCCGATGGTCGGTCAACAAAGTTTTGTACAATGCGGATCCAAGCATTAATGACGTAAAGTACTTGGATACATAGAGTCATTACACATAATTTCTGATTTTACTATGGATATCGATCCTTAATTCGGCCACCCGTGCCCGCATTAAGTCTCGGGGGCTACTGGGCTTCGGCCTTATTATTTAGAAATATTAAAGGGGCACATCGATCCCCTGATCTGGTGTTGCCACCCGACCAGTGTCTCGGGGGCTACTGCATTGCCTGTTCAATGCAGAAAATTTTAAGTGCAATACAATTGCCGAGGAGATTTTGATCCTCAGGTTGGTCGGCCACACCCAACCTGAGTCTCGAGGACTAAGCACGCCGCTTTTTGTGTCCCGAAGTATTCTGCCGAGCTAGGACTTGATCCTCAGGCCGATTTTGCAAATCAACCTGAGTCTCAGCGGCTACTAGGATCAGCGGTCTTACATCATCCTTCAGGTGCATCTCGGGTTTTAGACCGATACACACTTGAGGGCTACTGGCCATATATCTCGGCAGAGAATAAATTGCAATAATAAAAAATATTGACAAAAAATCGGCCCACAGTCGGGGTGGTGCACCACCTCGGAAGCAGTCCGGCATAAAGCTCGGGCGCTAGTGGCTGGCTCCATAGAGGACATTTCCGACATTAAGCTCGGCTAAACTCCTTCAACTTTTTTGAACCAAGGTGATATGACACTTTGGATATAGTCCGGCGTTGGAGCTGGGACACTGTCCGGCGTTGGAGCTCGGATATAGTCCGGCGTTGGAGCTCGGATACATAGTCCGGCGTTGGAGCTCGGATACATTCCGGCGTTAGAGCTGGGAAGCGGTCCGGCGTTGGTGCTCGGCTGCAAAAGATACCTCGAATGCAGTCCGGCGTTGGAGCTCGGATGCAAGAGGACGCTGCCGCCCGGAAACAATTTCAAACCTGAGGTGTGGCATAAAAATAACAAGGCATTGATAAAGGCTAGAAACTTAAAGGGGCTCCTCGGATACCCAACGTGTAAACTCGCCGAATGCATTTCGGCGATCCTCAAGATCGAAGATGAGAAGATTTGTTGAACCAGTTTTCAAGACCGTCAACCGAAGATGAAGAACAGTTTGGAAGAATCGAGGAGCATCCCTAACTTGAAGACCGGTTCAGGGGGCTACTGACGGTGTCCTGGACTAGGGGGTACTCACCACGTCATCTCCCGATCTATTAGATTGGGCCGAGGACCCCCATGGCCGTATACTCATGGGCCAGTTCGGACAGCTGCCGCATACAAGGAATATTCCACAAGACTTGGCGATCAAGACAAGGACTCCTCCCCACCGGCGTATTCGTCTAGAACTCTTGTTATCCTAGGCCTCTGGTGCATTATATAAACCGAGGCCAGGCTAGTCGATAGATCATATACATACAATTTAGGCTAGCTTCTAGGGTTTAGCCTCTCCGATCTCATGGTAGATATACTCTTGTACTACCCATATCATCAATATTAATCAAGCAGGACGTAGGGTTTTACCTCCATCAAGAGGGCCCGAACCTGGGTAAAACATCGTGTCCCCTGCCTCCTGTTACCATTCACCTTAGACGCACAGTTCGGGACCCCCTACCCGAGATCCACCGGTTTTGACACCGACAGTCAGATTTCAAACACACACGGGAACTTTACTTGGGCTACAAGCAAAGCTGACTTGTCCAACTCTGAACAAGATTCGCTCTCATAGTCTTCACTCGAAGACATAGGCTTTTAGTTAAGCATCACTTCAGCCACTCTGACTGGTTCTCTTGGACCCCACTTAACAGTACGGTGGTTCCTATGACTCAACAAAGAAGAAAAAGAACTACGAAAGATCTAAGTCTTCGCGCTCCATAGTCTTCATACGATGTCTTCTCTTGTCATAGTATTCAAAGTGAATGTCTTCACATACCACCTTTGACTTCAATGTCTTCATACATTTTTAGGGGTCATCTCTGGTAGGAAAACCGAATCAATGAGGGACTTCTACCTGTGTTATCCTGCAATTCTCACAAACACATTAGTCCCTCAACTAGGTTTGTCGTCAATACTCCAAAACCAACTAGGAGTGGCACTAGATGCACTTACAATCTCCCCCTTTTTGGTGATTGATGACAAACTAGTTGAGTTTTCAACGGGGAATATAATATGTGAAATTGTAAAGGATAAGGAATTGTCTTCATAAGTTGCAAGGGCTCCCCCTGAAGATGTGCATATAAGTAATTTGCTTTTGGAAAGCAAATGCACATGGCAGGTTGTACTTGTGGAGATCCTCTTCAACTTATGATGACAATTCATCATGCATGAAAAGTATGTGAAGATAATGACATGCATAATGAAAAATGGACGTCTGCAAAATGATCTAAGTGCGGAATTTATCGTCGCACATGCGGAATTTATCATCGCATCACAGAATAGCAAATAAGTAGCAGACGACCATCGAGTATAAGTGTTACAACTCAAAGAACCAAATGTATCAAAATGAGAGTTGTAAACACTAGGCAAAACATAAAGTAACCGCCCATATGGACCCGCTTGAAGACTATCAAACTCATATGCTTCTCCCCCTTTTGTCAGTGAGGACCAAAAAGGTTTGAAGACATAGAGCATCTACTCGTTCCCATGAAGAGTAGGTGAAGCAGCAAGGTCGTCAGTGGTGTTCGGCGGTGCAGAAGAACTTGGGGCAGTGTCGATGCGTGCAGAAGTAGGGGGCGGTGAAGTAGCATCGTCTTCGTCTTCGATCACTCTGGCATTCACAGTTGCCGTAGAGGAAGAGAACTCAGAGTCTTCAAGAGATGGAGTTCGTCGCAGCACAGTCCTTCGGGGAGGTGTGGAGTCAAACTTGAAACGTTCAGAGAAGCCATCCTCTTGAAGATCATCCTCAGAACACATAAGCGTCAGCCCTTTCCATGTACGCCGACAGGTTTCATGGGCAACAAAGGCATTCTTGGTGGCAAGATTGCGAATGCGGTTGACATCCACCAAGAAGCTTTGCATTTGGCGCTTCAGCCAGTCATGATGCCTATCCTATTTCTGATGAAGAGCAACCAGAAGCTCTCGGTCATTGAGAACACGAGATCGCTTCTTGGGCCGTTGGGCAATAGTGCTTTCAGTGGCTTCAGCGAGGGAACGATGAGGTGCACGTGTAGTACCAGCCAGAGGATAAACACTAGTGACTGCTTCAACTCCTTCAATGGTCTGAGAGAAACTTTGATGCTCCGCATTCTGAAGACTAAGAGGCTCCTTGGCAGGCTCTGGATAGATGGCTTCAACGGACATATCCACGTCAGGCAGAAAGATCTGATGATTGCGAGCAGAGGGCTGATATGAGATAGCTGAGTGGAGTTTGATCAGCCGCATTATCCATGGAGCGTAGAACTTCAAGCCAAAAAGATCAGATCCTGATGCAGCAAGTTGGCGGATGAAGAAGTCTTGTGCGTTGAAGCATTTGCCGTGAAGAATATAGAAGACCAAAGTCTTCATTGCACCTTCCAGCTTTGCATGTGGAGAATGTCCTTTGATGGGCCAGAGAGTTTGCCTTATAATGTGATAGATAGTCCGTGGCAGATACTCAAGGTCTTCAACAAAGAACTCCTTAGGATATGCAGCATCTGTAGGTAAAGGCTTCATCATACTAAGCATCTAACAAATGTTCAGTTCAGGCTTCTGAAAGATGCTCTCCATAGCTTCACTGTGAAGCTGACAGCCATGTTCATAGAGATCTCTAGGAGTGGGCAGACCAGTGAGCTCAATAAGATCAAAGGCTTTGGCTTCGTGATGAACATTTCCGGTCATCCACTCAAGGACCCAAGTCTTCGGATCTCTGTTGTAGCCACGAATGTGAAGAGTGGCATAAAATTGGAGTAGCAACTCTTCATTCCAGTGCTCTTGGTCGATGACGAAAGGCAACAAGACAACCTCTTTGAAGCAATCCAGAGCTTCTTCCAAGCAGGGCAGACCAGTTATTGCTTCGGTGTCAAGACGCATATGAGGAAAGATGCGACCTCGATTGTACAGAATGCATGAGTAATAACTTCACTGCGGATAGCTCCAGAACCAATCAGAAGATATTCTTTCCCTTGAGTAGGGGTTCTTGGAGCTATTGAAGAAGGTGTTGTCTGCTTTGAAGCCGTTGACATTAAAGGATCCAGGTGCTGATGCAGGACCTGGAAACCTGGGCAATCTTGGCATGGGCTTCTGTACCTGAGGCCTATGCTCAACATGATAGTCAAACTGAGGACCAGCAGCAGGCGCAGGAACAGGAGCAGTAGCGTCATTGGCTTCACTGACTTATGGTTCATGGGTTAGTGTAGGCTCCACATTTGCTTCAGCCATGACTACGTCATTGGCTTCATTCGTGTTGGTGGTGGCAGCCTCAAGATTTTCTACCTCCACTTGATGAGCTGGAGGGTCGGGCACAGACACGTTCTCCGGGCACAGACACGTTCTCCTCGAGAACAGCTTCTTGGTGAGACAGGGGTGTAGCAACTCTTGGGGTTTCTTCTTCATCGGCTGATGCAGCCGAAACATCTTCAGCCAGTTTGGCTTCGGATTTAGTCACAGTAGGAGTGGCATCTGGAAACACTTGACGCGCAACAGATTAGTGAGGCACTTCTCCTTCTGGAATGCTGGAAGGAGGGACTTGAGACCTTGATCCTTTGCGAAGCCTGCGGAACGCTGGCGACGCCTTTGGAGATGGAGTTGGCTGGTCCTCAAAGTTGTCTTCTTCTTCTTGCCGGGGTGGTGTGAGTTGTTGTGGGTGATCAGCCCATGATGCATCCTGAGCAATTGGCGTTAGAGGATGACCAATGCTGATGAGTTCGCTGTGCGTAAGCACAGGCGATGATACCTGTTGGTGCTCGATCTGAGGAAGAACTACATCATCTTCAACATTGTCATGCTGGATCCTGTGGGAGCAGCCCGTTCCTTCTTGGTCTTCCGCTTCTTCTTGGAGGGAGCAGCATCAGAGGCTTCAGGATGTTTCCTCTTTCTGGCTTCAGCCTCAGCAGTCCTCGTCTTCTTCAGTTCTGAAGCGGTTGACCTGACCTTTGGCTTCGAGCCAGTCATGCTGGATGGGAAGACAATGGGATGTGCTTCCTGCCTTCGCGCGTCGGGTGCGGCTACAGCGGGCTTCCAGTTGGGGGAGATAAGAAAAGAAAGGCCGCCCCAACTAGGGGGCCGAGGGGTCCAAGAAGGGGAGAACTCTCCTTCCGGACTACTCTACCACCGCCACCGACGGCGAAGACGAGTGTCGGGGGTTTAGTGCGACATATGCCAACGGATGGCTTATCATGGTGGGGGCGAGTAGAACGTCGCTGGTGCCTGGAAACGGGATGAGGCGAAGACATGCACGCCGGCGAATATTACCCAGCTTCGGGGCTCTCCGGGGAGATAATACCCCTACTGCTGCTCTGCGGGGTCTCCGCATGATCTCTATGGCCAAGTGTTTACACGGTTGCTCCTTGAGCTGTTTCTGGTGGTAGAAGAGGGCGAGGCTAGCTCTCTCCTTCTATCTGGTATGGTCTAGAACTACTGGGATCCAACCCCTTGCATGGGTGCCCTGGGGGGTTTATATAGGCCTACCCCCCAGGGGTACAACGGTAACTCGACGGGGCGTGGGCCCCGCCGTCAGTGCCTCCGACCTCCGACTTCTCCGCCGACTGGTCTGGTACGGAGCCGACAGGCCGCGTCCGCCGCGGGCGGGTCTTGCCGGCCGCTGATTACTGTAGTCGTGCCTCTGATGACGCAGGCTTGGTCATGGGGTCGTGGCAACAGCCCCGCCGCCTGGCGGGCGATCACTGTGGCCACTCCCCACCTCATCTTGATTAATGGCGCGTGGGCCCCGGGGGAGGGCTCGGCCGACTCCCCCGGGCCGACTCCTGATGGGTCCGACTGGCGGTTCTCCCGCCATCTCCCGAGGTCTCGCTGACTGGTGGGCCCTGCTGCCTCCAGGCCGTATAGACAAGCCGTCATGGGAGCAGGACTTGGTACTGTGGCGCTGATGTCAGGGCCGGCCGGGCTACAGTGCCACGCCGCACAGAGATCTTCCCGGGTACGGCGTGCTGTGGCCATGCCTGCCCTTGGTAAGGGGCGGGAGTGGGCTTCACTGTAGCCACGCCTCTGCCCCGCCCCCTTTGATGAGGTCATGGGTTTGCTGGAGCCGCCGGCCGACTCCCCAAAGCCGGCTTCTCTGGAAGTCGTCCCTGGAACTCGGCCGTGAGCGGGCAGTCGGCCGCCCTGCCGTCGACTCCTCAGGAGACGGCTCTTCGCCCTGGGGTCTTGAGGGGCGCAACCTGCCCCGATGTCTTGAAGGGTCATGGGACTCGGGTTGGCCTACCCGTGGCCCATTACTCCGACAGTAGTCCCCGAAGATGGTGAGGCGCCTCGGACAATCGGCCGAGAAGCCTCAGCAGTTTCTCTTTCCGGGTGCTCAACACATGGTCTTGATTGACTTCTACCGGGCCGTCTAGAAGGAGTCGGACTTGCTCAACTCGGACTCCACTCAATTTCGACTTGCTCGGTATTTCGAATGTCGCGGCGGGATTTTAAATGGCGTGCTAGCTAAGCCTCCAGGCCGCCGCCCGTTCTTGGCCTGTCACGTGAGGGCACGTGGCTAGGCTGTCCTGTCAGCCCACGCGCGCGACGGGACAGGCCCATAGGCGGGGCCCGCCACTACCGCGCCTCGGCGTTCGAGCGGATCCGCTGCGGCCCCGGTGGACGGTTGGGATTCCCGTGGAGTTACTGCGCGCAGTAACTTTACGGGGATCGTGGGGGTCGTGGGGTTGTGGGCACAGTAAATCCCCACGTCCGCCCCCTCAGCTTCGTAGCCCATAGGGCTATAAGTAGGGGGAAGAGGGGGGCACGCGCGCCCCTCCTTCCCACTACTCCTCATTCTCTTTCTCCTTGCCGCTCCTCGCACTCCTCCTTCCTCTTCTCTTCTTCGCTCCGCCGCATGCCCAAGCTCCGGCGAACGCTGCGGCGACAGCTCACGATGAGTTCTTCCTCTGCTGCCGCACCTCCCCCAGTGCGTTCCGGCACCTGGGACGGTTCCGCGGTTCATGAAGACCACATTGAGTTCCTCCGCCGGACCCGTCGGCTTCCCGGCGAGGATCACGTGCAGGTGCATCTCGCGCCGGAGGGGGAGATTTCCCCGCCCCGCAGGAGGGCGAGCGGGTCATCTTCCGCTCGCACTGCCTGCGCGGGTTGGGGCTGCTGGTGAGCAGCTTTTTCCGGTCTTTCTTGGAGTTTTACGGCCTCCAGCCGCACCACCTCACCCCCAACACAGTGGTGCTGCTGTCCGCCTTCGTGGCCTTGTGCGAGGGCTTCCTCGGAGTCCTCCCCACCCTCGAGCTCTGGGGGGAGTTCTTCTTCTCCAAGCTCGGCACCCAGGCCGCGGGCGTGCCGGCTCAATGCGGCGCCTTCATCGCCGTGCGAAGGTCAGGAGCCGACAACCCCTTCCCCTCCATCTCGCTGATAAAGTCGGTGAAGATGTGGCAGAGATCCTACTTCTACGTCAGGAACGTCGCCACGAGGGGCGACTGGGTCAATCTGCCGGCTTTCGAAGCCGGCCCGCCGGCTGGGAGACTACCCAACTGGTCGTACCGGGCCAGGTCGCTGACGCCTGCGGGAGCCGGCGCCATCACGCGACTCCGAGTGCTGACGCAGTCGAAGGGTCTGACTGGTCCGGACCTACTGGCCGCCTTCATCTCGCGCCGAGTTCTCCCACTCCAAGGCCACCCTCACATGATAAGCCAGATGAGTGGGCGCGGCGACCCGAATCGGATGTGCACCAAGGACATGCCTCACAAAGAGGTGGCCCTCATGGTGAACTACCTCTCGGACAGCAGGCTCCCGGAGGACTGGCGATTCGGCAAGGAGCCGTACTCCCGCGCCAACCCCCCGCCCGTGGTGAGTCGCCTTTATTTTCTTTCTTTAGATTGTCTTCTTCTTGCCGAGTTTTGTTTTGACCAGTCGGCTTTGGTTAGAATCCCCTTCTTCATCCACCAGCCAGCACCTTGGGGCCGGCCCGTGAGTTCGTCGCCGACCGAGCGGAGAGCGACGTCGACGACCCCGATCTGGGGGCGGTGGCTCTGGAAGACGACGCCGAGGGAGGAGGAGGGACGGCAGGCGACTTCAGGCCTTCGGCTACCTTTGCCGACTGGCCTGAAGACAGCACCGAGGGAGAAGTCGCCCCTCGCCATCGGCCAGGAGCCAGCCAGCCTGGCGCGGGCTCTTCTGCCGCACCGGGCGCTCCAGGCGGCGGGAAGAAGCGTAGGGCCGTGTAGACCTTGTTCGGCAGTCGGCCAAAGAAGCCCAAGGGCTCGGCTGCGGCGACCCGGCGGGACGAGGGAGCCGCGAAGGCCATCCGCTTCCGTAAGGAAGTGAAGAAGCCGCCGTTGGTCTCCGTGTAAGTATTCTGTCTTCAAAGTTTTATCCTTTCTTCGTGATTTGTCTGAGTCTCTGCTTGCCCCTCTTTATTCAAGGCTCCCCTCTCTCTTGAACGGGTTGCCGCCGCCTCCGTCATGGCGTCAGCGGAGACGTCCGCCACCACTCGGCGGATTGACCCCGCTGCTGACCTCTGGGAGGCGACGGAGCGGAATGCGCAGGAGAGGCGCAACGAAGAAGAGGCCCTCCGCCTGGAGAAGGCGGAGGCCGACAGGGCGGAGGCCTCCGCTAAGAAAAAACTAGCGGAGGCCGAAGCCGCCGCCGTGGCGAAGCAGCAAGCTGAGGAAGCCGCATGCCGCCAGTCGGCCTTGCTCGTCACCCCGCTGAACTCTGCGCCGCCGCCTCCGGAGTTCACGGGGCTAACTGGAGAAGCCGGCAGGGAGAATCTCGTCGAGGAGAGGGAAGCCGGCGACCCCTCTACTCCGGACGCGCACGTTCCGCCGCCGCCTCCGCCGCCGTCTGAAGGCGCGTAAGGTGAGCAGCCAGCGGACCCTCCGGTGCTGCCGACCGAAGACGAGGCCATGGCGAGCCTACTCCTCCAAGTCAGCTTGCCAATGCGCCGTCATCTGGAGAAGGCGAATTTGGCACCCCGCCCCCTGGAAGCCAGCACCGCCAGCTCGGCGGCCCCAGACGCCGAAGCGACGAGCGCCGCACCTGTTGGGTGGGTGCGAGGAGGCGGCACAGGGCCGCTGAACCGGGCGCTCCTGGACGTCTAGGCGAAGCTCCGTGCTGAGGGCGACGCTCTCCAGAGTTGCATCAAGGCGTTCCTAGCGTCGCAGGCAGCCGTCCGGGTATGTTTCTTTCCTTTGGTCTTTGTTTTCTTGCTTCTCTCTGTGGGGGCGCGCCAGCGCACCCACTGGGTGTAGTCCCTGAGTTTCGGGCCGGCTGCTGAGCAGGCGGCCCGGAACTCCAATTGATGAGCTTCTGGGTACTAACTTTTTCTGAAATGCTTGTCGCAGGATTACCACAACCTCCGCGTCACTGCCTTCAACCGTAACGTTGAAGAGCTGGGCAAGCGGACCGCCGACTTGGCGGAGAGCCGGAGTAAGTCCTTTTTTCTTCTCTACAGGGGCGCGCTAGCGCACCCGCGGGCTGTAGTCCCCGAGATTCAGGCCGACTGCTGAGCAGTCGGGCCGGATCTCCCCGACGACCTACTTTATTGACGACTGTTATCTTTCTTCCTTTTCTTCAGGAGCCAACGCTGCTCTCCAACAGCAACTGAGCAAAGTCAACTCCGCCCTGCGTGCCAAAGGGGAGGAGTGCAGCAGGCTCGCCACAGAGCGCGATCTGCTGGCCACTCAGTTGGCAGAGCAGAAGGAGCTGCTTGTGAAGTCGCAGAGGGAGGCGGAGGAGACGGAAACCGCCCTCTTGGCCGAGTTTGCGAGCGAGCGCTCCTCCTGGTCTGACAAGGAGGCGCTGTTGTCCTCCGGCTGCCACGAGATTGAAGACATTGTTGATGGTGAGTCTCTTTATTTTCTTTCTTCGAGTTGCCGACTTAGATCGTGCCGACTCCTAGTTTTTGACTAGCTTCTTCGTTTCTTCGTGTCTTTGCAGGCTTCTTCCCTGGGCAGTCGCAGGCCGCCATCCAAGCCATCGAGGCCGAGCATGAGAGTCGGAGGCCGGAGGGCACAGAGATCGCCACCGATGCCCCCTGAACTCTTGACGAGCACATCCTGAGCATCGAGGCTCGCCTCCGGCCGCCTCACCGGATGCTGCGCCGGATCCAGCGCGTCGGTGCCCAGGTGATTGCCGCCCTTTGGCCGGATATGCAGGCTCCGCGCACCCCCAGCCTGACGGCCAACTGGCTGGAGGTTGCGGCTGGTCGTCTTGAGGCCTGGAAGGGCTCTTCGGCCCGGGCTGGAGCGCGCCAGGCCTTGGAGTTCGTCAAGGCATGGTACCCGGGGCTGGATCTAGACCGGTTGGCCATGCTTCGGTCGGAGGCCCAGCCGGAGCTGGCGGCTGCGGAAGACGCCCTCGTCAAACGTGCTATGGCGATCGCCGAGTACACCGACACCAGCATCTTCGTCCCCGAGCGGTCTGAAGACGGCGAGGAGGTAACATCGGAGTGGTTTGGGATGAACCCAAACTACGGCGAAGACTCGGCAGAGGTGATTGGCTCCAGCGTCGAGGAGGAGGACGAGGCGGAGGATGGGGGCGAGGTGGAGGCACCAGAAGACGGAGCAGACGGCCAGCCTCAGCCCGACCGCGCCTCCAGCAACGAGCCGCGTGCAACCGAGTCGACTGCCGCCGGAGGTGATCAAGCCGATACTAGCCAGCCGGCTGCCCCGACGCCTGACGCTGGCGCCTCCTCCGACCTTCCGAATCCGTCTGCTGCCTCCTAAGCTGCCGCTGTATCTTTTATTTTATCTGCTTCAGTAGTCTTTGAAGAACTTGTTAATTCGCACAATTCCACCCGCGGGGTGTATTTTGAACCTCTACTCGACAATTCGGCCAAGGGCCTATGTTATGTAAATATATATATCTATCTTTTCTTGCTCATTGTTCTTTTGGCTTTTTCCTTTGCCGCTTTCTCTTAGTTGCCTGCCTTGTCAATCGGACAGCCGCTCTGCGGACTGTTGCTGGATCAAGTGCTAGGCTACTTTGGGAAAGCAAGTACTTAGCCGATTTCAAGATTGTTTGAGCAAGTTGGATAGAAGACGACAATCCGACTGTCTGAGAGTCGGTTTGCGAGAAAGGCTGGAAGCCGTCTTGAGCTATGTTTTACGCTTTGAGTCATTAGCCATTTTTCATGCGAACACCCATTCTACCTTACCTCTGCCCACCGTACAGTCGCTCTGCGAGCTGCGGCTTCTGACAGAGGACGGTTTAGGTGTTACACACTACTTGTCCGGCTGTAGGAAGCATTTCATAGTGCAAGGCGGCAAGTCCCCGGGCCGACTTGTCGAACCCGGTGCCAAGCAGCATGACAAAGAGTAACATACTTGTAGGCATAATTTTTATCATACTGACAAAAGAGGGCAGTCCCTGAGCTCGTCTCGGGGGGCCCGAAGCCTTGGTACTTTAATACAAAAGGTAGTGCAGTACATACTGCATCAACTGTAAAATCTTCGGAGGAGATTTGCATTCCATGGCCGCTCTGTCTCCTTGCCGGAGTCATCCCTCTTGCGTGCTCGGGGCTTCTGAGCGTCGATCAGGTAGTAGGAATCATTGCCTAGTACTTTGCTGATGATGAAAGGGCCTTCCCAAGGCGCCGACAGCTTGTGCTGGCCGGCTGTTCACTGGATCAGCCGGAGCACAAGGTCGCCTTCTTGGAAAGATCTTGGCCTGAGCTTCCTGTTGTGGTATCGGCGCAGGCTCTGCTGGTAGATGCTGGACCGGCTGAGTGCCAACAGCCGGCCCTCTTCCAGCAGATCGACGTCGTCCTGTCGTGCTTCTTCTGCTTCCTCCTTGGTGTACATGGTGACTCGTGGGGAGTCAAACTCTATGTCCATTGGGATGACGGCTTCGGCACCGTAGACGAGGAAGAAGGGCGTGAAGCCGGTTGACTTGTTTGGAGTCGTGCGCAGACTCCAAAGGATGGCTGGCAGCTCATCGAGCCAACAGCCAGCCGAGCGCTCCAGAGGCTCGATCAACCGAGGCTTGATGCCGGACAGGATGAGGCCGTTTGCTCGCTCCACTTGGCCATTTGACTGCGGGTGGGCGACGGACGCTAGGTCCAGTCGGATGCCCTGTGTTGCGCAGAAACGGGCCAAGGCGCCTTTGGCAAGCCGTTGTCGGTGATGATGCTGTGTGGTATGCCGTACCGAATTGTGATATCGGTGATGAAGGTCACGGCAGTCGGACCGTTCAGTTTCTTAATTGGCTTCGCTCCCACCCACTTGGTGAACTTGTCCACTGTGACAAGTAGGTGAGTTAAACCACCCCGTGCTGTCTTGAATGGTCCCACCATGTCTAGACCCCAAACTGCGAAAGGCCAGGCAATGGGGATGGTCTTGAGCACAGAAGCCGGCTGGTGCAGCTTGGGGCTGAACTTCTGGCACCCCTTGCATTTTTGGACCAACTCCTTGGCCTCTTCCAAGGCAGTCGGCCAGAAGAAACCGTGCCGAAAGGCTTTGGCGACGAGTGCTCTTGAAGCTGCATGGTGGTCGCATTCGCCTTGATGGATGTCTTTGAGAATCGCCTGGCCTTGCTCTGGCTCTACGCAGCGCTGGTAGACACTAGTGACGCTGCGCCTGACCAGCTCTCTGTTGACTATGGTATAGGCTGCCGCCCGACGTTGTACTTGCCGAGCTGAGGTCTCATCAGTTGGTAGCTCTTTGTTTACCAGGAATTTGAGGATGGGCTGAGCCCATGAGGGTGCTGCTATTTCTTTGACTACCAGAACTGCGACTTGGACGAGGGCGGCTGGGCTGGTAGGCGGCCGGAGCTCTGGAGTCGGATCCGCCGTCTTCGGTAGGAGCCGGCACAAAAATGGAGTCTGATTCTGGTGAAGGCTTGACAGAAGGCTTGAGGAGGCGTTGAAGGGCGACGCCAGATGGTATTGCTTGGCGGGTAGAGCCGATTCATGCCAAGGCATCTGCTTAGTCGTTGTCGTTTCTTGGCACATGGAGGAACTCGCACCCTTCGAAATACCCGCTGAGTTGCTGCACGAGAAAATGGTAGCTCGCCATGTTTGCGTCTTTCGCGTCCCAGTCGCCAGATGACTGCTGGACCACTAAGTCTGAGTCGCCATAACACAAGATCCGGCAGATGCCAAGTTCTTTGGCAAGCCGGAGCCCGTGAATGAGCACCTTGTACTCGGCAACGTTGTTGGAGGCGGCAAAATGGATTTGCAGTGCATATTTAAGCTTGTCGCCTTTTGGAGAGGTGAGGACGACGCCGGCTCCCAAGCCGGTGCGCATCTTGGAGCCGTCGAAGTGCATCCGCTAATGGGTGGAATCAGGCGCTGGAGGCAGGTACTGGGTCTCGGCCCAGTCGACAAGGAAGTCGGCCAGCACTTGTGATTTGATAGCGGTGCGGGGCTGGTAGTAGATGGTGTAAGGAGCTAGCTCTATGGCCCACTTGGCCACTCGACCAGAGGCATCTCGGCTACCGGTGATCTCGGCAAGTGGGGCCGTGCAGACCACTGTGATTGGATGCTCTTGAAAGTAAGGCTTCAATTTCTTGGCAGCAAAGTGTACGCCATAGCACATCTTCTGGTAGTGGGGGTAGTTCTGCTTGGAGGTCGACAGTACCTCGCTCAGGTAATATACTGGTCTCTGGACAGGCAGCGCCTTGCCTTCCTCCTTGCGCTCCACTACCATGACTGTGCTGACTACTCGGCTGGTGGCGGCGATGTACAGGAGCATAGGTTCCTTGGGAGTCGGAGCCGCCAGGACGGGTGGAGTAGTCAGCATCTTCTTCAACTGGTGAAAAGCTTCGTCCGCCTTATGGTTCCACTCGAAAAAAGTGGTCTTCTTCATGAGTTGGTATAAGGGGAGAGCTTTCTCGCCCAGCCGACTGATGAATCGGCTGATGGATGCTAAGCAGCCGGTGAACTTCTGCACATCCAGCAGTCGGCTGGGTACCTCCATTCTCTCGATGGCCTTGATTTTTACTGGGTTGCATTCTATGCCGCGTTCAGAGACCAGGAAACCTAGCAGCTGGCCGGCTGGTACTCCGAAGACACACTTCTCGGGGTTGAGCTTGATCTGGAACCGGCGCAGGTTCTCAAAGGTCTCCTTGAGGTCTTCCAACACTGTTCCACGCTTTTCCGTCTTCACCACCACATCATCTACGTAGACGTGGGCGTTCCTGCCGAGCTGCTTGAGGAGGCACTTTTGCATGCAACGCTGAAAGGTGGCGCCGGCATTCCTTAAGCCGAACGTCATGGTGAGGTAGCAGAATGCTCCAAACGGCGTGATGAAGGCGGTCTTCAATCTGTCAGCCGGGTTCAGCTTGATCTGGTGATATCCTGAGTATGCATCCAAGAAACTCAACAACTCGCATCTGGCTGTGGAGTCTATCACCTGGTCAATTCTTGGTAGAGCAAATGGGTCCTTGGGGCAGGCCTTGTTGAGGCTCGTGTAGTCAATACACATTCGCCACTGCTTGTTCTTCTTTAGCACCAGGACCGGATTTGCCAGCCACTCCGGAAAGAAAACTTCCATAATGAAGCCGGCTGCTAGGAGTCGGGCTATCTCTTCTCCGACAACTCTTCTCTTTTCTTCTGATAAGCGGCGCAGGGGCTGCCTGGCCGGCTTTGAATCAGATCGGACATGTAACTTGTGCTCGGCGAAATCCGTCGGTACACCTGGCATGTCTTTGGGAGACCATGCGAAGATGTCCCGATTCTCACGGAGGAAATCGACGAGCTCGCCTTCCTATTTGCTGTCGAGGTTTGCACCTACGACGGTGTACCTCTCTGGGTGCTCCGGATCCAAGGGTATCTTCTTTGTCTCTTTGGCCGGCTTGAACGAACCTTCGGCTTCCAACTCCTTCGGGTCGGGCGATATCTCCGGCTGCTTGCCGGCCATCGCCACAACTCGTTCAAGGAGTCGCTTCTCGGCTGCGATCACCAGGGACTCGGCTAGCCGACTGCTCTCGGCCGCGCAAGCGGACGACTTCCGGTAGTCGCCGGCCACAGTCAGAATTCCCCTAGAACTGGGCATCTTCATCTTGAGGTAGGCGTAGTGGGGGACCACCATGAACTTGGCCAAGGCGGGTCGGCTAAGTAGCGCATGGTATGGGCTCTCAAGGTCCACCACCTCAAACCAAACAGACTCTCTTCGGAAGTGATCTTTGTCCCCAAAGAGGACGTCAATCAGGATCTTGCCGATTGGTGAGCAGGAAAGCCTAGGAACAATGCCGTGGAACATAATCCGGCTGTTCTGAAGCTGTCTTTGCTTGATTCCTAACTTCTCCATGGTGTCCTTATACAGGATATTGATGTTGCTGCCCCCGTCTATCATAACTCGCGAGAAACGCGCGGCCGGTTTGTCCGTGGCAAAGGTGGCGTCCAGGACCAAGGCGTAGGAGCCCGGACTCGGCATCACTTCTGGGTGGTCAGCCCTGCTCCAGCTGATGGGCCTCTCAGACCAGTGCATGAACTCTGGTGTCTTTGAGGCTACTGCGTTCACCTCTTATCGCTGCAGCCGCCTGCTGCGTCGATCATCAGCCACACTGGTGAACACCACATAGGCTCCATGCTCTTCAGGGTATTCGTCTTGTACTACGCTGACTGGCCTAACTGCCGGCTGCTGGGGCGGAGGCGGAGGCGGCTGCCCAGCAGGCGGGGGTGGCAGGAGGCCGTCTCCCTTGGCGATCCTGGTGAGCCAGTGGCACTTCCGAGTGGTGTGATTCGACGGCTTCGCGCTGCTGTGGAACTTGCAAGGTCCATCCAAGGTCTGCTCATAGGAGAAGGCCGGCAACCAGTTCGGCTTGCCGCCTTTCTGTCGCTTCGGCGGAGGCTGCTCTTCTGGCTGCTGGGCTTCAACGGTCGCGACCTGCCGGCTGCCGAAAGCCAGCTGCGGGGCCTTGCGCTTGTTTGCGCCCTGCTGTTGTCGCCAGCCGGCGTCTGCTGCCGGAGTTCTTGGAGCCTGAGGAGCTACTTTGCCAGTCGTGCTGATTTGAATTTCCGCTTTCATGGAGGAGTCGGCTGTGGCGTACTTGTCTGCTATGATCAGCAGCTCGTCGAGGGTTTCTGGCTCGTCGTAGAGGAGCTTGTGCTTGAGGAGGGTGCCTTCTCGGCACCCGGCTGTGAAGTACTCGATGGCCTGCACCTCGTGCACGCCCTCGCAGGAGTTCCAGAGCTCAGCCCAACGCGTGAGGTAGTCGCGAGTCGACTCGTCAGGACCTTGCCCGCACAAGGAGAGCTGACGAGGCTTGGGAGGACGCTTGTACCTGCTGGTGAAGTTGCGGACGAATGCTTCAGTGAAGTCGACCCAGCTGTTGATGCTGCGGGGCTTTAGGCTGTTCAGCCATGTCCAGGCCGTGCCCTGGAGCATGAGCGGAACGTACTTTACGGCGACACTCTTGTTGCCGTTTGCTATGCTGACAGCCGTGGAATAGTCGACCAGCCAGTCTTTCGGCTTCACGGAGCCGGTATACTTGGGCGTGTCTCTTGGGAGCGTGAACCCTCTGGGAAAGGGCTCATCCCGAATGCGGGGCCCGAAACAAGGCGGACCCAGCTCGTCTTCTTCTTCCAGCACCAGGGACCGATGAAGTCAGTCGATCCGGTGGCGGGCGTCATTCTCTCCAACTCCCTCTCGGCGGCCAAGGCGGTCATCAAGAGTCGGATGGTCAACAGCCGGCGGGGAGACTCGCCTCTCCTTGCGGGGAGGGGGAGGCGGACAGTCGTCCCGTCGTTCCACTGCTCTCGGGCGGCCATCTCGGTCGCGCTCTATGGTAATGCGAGTCCGACTGTGGCTGACAGCCGGCTCCTTGTCCTTTCTTCCTCGGGCACCAGCAGTCGGCGTCCGAGACGTCGCGCCTTGATCTCGGTGCGGGTCGTCGTTTGGCCACTGCGGCGCCTCCGTGCGGCAGTCGGCCTCGTTCTGCGCGGCGGCCGCGTCGAGGAGCCGCTGGACTCGCTCCATCATGAGGCAGCGTTCTTCGCCCTCAAAATTGTCCAGCTCATCCACCGCTGCCTGGGCGGCTCGGATGTTCTCCGCCGGTGTAGCGTACAGGGGGCGGCTAGCCCCAAACAGGCCGGCGATGGCTACGCCGCGCTGCTGGACCGCGCCAAGGCGGCTGGGCCCTGCCGGGGCCGGCGAGCCGCCAACGATGCGATCCATCTCCCGCTGGTAAGCTTCTAACAAGCGTCTCATGCTGGCCAGCTTCTTCGCGCCTTCAACGAGCTGAAGGCGGCGCGCTTCTAACGTCTCCGCGTCAGCATCTTCCGGAATGGGCGCAGTCAGGTCTTGCAGCGCTGCGTCGAGTGAGTCGGGCGCTCCTTCGCCAGGGAACTCGTCATGACTGATGACTAGCACCTCAGTGACGGTGCTTCCGTCGCTCTCTGTGTGGGGGAGAGGCTCGTTGCAGACCACCACGTTGATGGGGAACGCGTCGATCGACGCGGTGTCGGAGTCGACCAGCATCGGGTCGGTGGAGCCTACGGACTCCAAGTCTACGGCAGGCTCGCCAGAAATGTGGAGTTGATCGAGGAGGCCCGCGAGGAGGTTTTCGGGGCCGCCCGCGCCTGCGTCGGACGCAGGTTCGTCGGAGAGGAGGACCTCGCCGACAAGTTCGACCAAGAAGTTGGCTGTGCAGGCGATCTCAACGCCGCGCAGCGCGTCGATGCAAACTTCGCCTGGCGTGCCTGGCTGGCTGCGCTCGCCAGGGAGGAAAAGGGTTCCCGTCCAGAACAGATCTCCGGATGGCGGTGCACCAGGCCCCACGGTGGGCGCCAAATGTCGAGGGTTTGGTGCGACATATGCCAACGGATGGCCTATCATGGTGGGGGCGAGTAGAACGTCGCCGGTGCCTGGAAACGGGATGAGGCGAAGACATGCATGCCGGTGAATCTTACCCAACTTCGGGGCTCTCCGGGGAGATAATACCCCTACTGCTGCTCTGCGGGGTCTCCGCATGATCACTATGGCCAAGTGTTTACACGGTTGCTCCTTGATCCGTTTCTGGTGGTAGAAGAGGGCGAGGCTAGCTCTCTCCTTCTATCTGTTATGGTCTAGAACTACTGGGATCCAACCCCTTGCATGGGTGCCCTGGGGGGTTTATATAGGCCTACCCCCAGGGGTACAATGGTAACTCGACTGGGCGCGGGCCCCGCCGTTAGTGCCTCCGACCTCCGACTTCTCCGCCGACTGTTGGGCCCCGCCGACTAGTGGGCCCCGCCGACTGGTCTGGTACAGAGCCGACAGGCCGCGTCCGCCGCGGGCGGGTCTTGTCGGCCGCTGATTACTGTAGCCGTGCCTCTGATGACGCGGGCTTGGTCATGGGGTCATGGCAACAGCCCCGCCGCTTGGCGGGCGATCACTGTGGCCACTCCCCACCTCATCTTGATTAATGGCGCATGGGCCCCGGGGGAGGGCTCGGCCGACTCCCCCGGGCCGACTCCCAATGGGTCCGACTGGCGGTTCTCCCGCCGTCTCCCGAGGTCTCGCTGACTGGTGGGCCCTGCTGCCTCCAGGCCGTACAGACAAGCCATCGTGGGAGCAGGACTTGGTACTATGGCGCTGATGTCAGGGCCGGCCGGGCTACAGTGCCACGCCGCACGGAGATCTTCCCAGGTACGGCATGCTGTGGCCATGCCTGCCCTTGGTAAGGGGCGGGAGTGGGCTTCACTGTAGCCACGCCTCTGCCCTGCCCCCTTTGATGAGGTCATGGGTTTGCTGGAGCCGCCGGCCGACTCCCCAAAGCCGGCTTCTCTGGAAGTCGTCCCTGGAACTCGGCCGTGAGCGGGCAGTCGGCCGCCCTGCCATCGACTCCTCAGGAGACGGCTCTTCGTCCTGGGGTCTTGAGGGGCGCAGCCTACCCCGATGTCTTGAAGGGTCATGGGACTCGGGTTGGCCTACCCGTGGCCCATTACTCCGACAACGAGTGGCTGCTCAGGGCCAAGCCCCTGGGGAAGTCGTAAGTATTCGGATACCAGAGTAAGTCATAGTATTCCTTTGCCGCACTACTTTACCTAACGCCGGAATATGATTATGCAGGCCGCCCCGAGCCCGTATCGATGTATCATCGGACGGCTCCCTGGGCTCGTCGGACATGGATAGCGATCCAGTTCCGACCGCCACCTCCCCCTATCCTGCGGACGACGCTGAGGTGCTGTCTCACGAGGCACCGGGTCGAGGGGAGACAGTCCCGGAGGCGCCTCAAGGCGGCCTCCCGGACTCCGGGAGCCGAGGGGACAAGGCCCCTGAGAGCTCTGAGTTTGGCCCTCAGCTGAACACCGCGCCGGAACCTCCAGTGGTTCCGGGCTCGGGCAGGCGGCCTCCTTCTAAGAGGGGCAAGACGCTTGTGCCGGTGACCTCTGTCCATCCAGAGACGCCGGACAATCTGCTGGAAGCGCTTCGCGGCGCTTCCATCAACGAGGAGCACCGTACTATTATGAGTGCGGTGGTCCAGAAGGTTCAGTCCGCCAAGAGCGGATTGACTGAAGCCTGTGCCAGCCTTCTAACATGCTTTGGGTAAGTGTTTTAAAATATAGGAAAAATATTATCACATAGACAGTAGCCCCTGATGCTTTGTTCGGTGTTCACAAAGAAAAGCCGAACAGAGGATCAAATAATATCGCAGGAGTCTAATATAAGTATGTCAATACGCGTATGCAGGCCTCACTGCTGGCATCCGCCGCACTGACTGTGGAGGTTGCCGTACTGAAGCAGGACCTTGAGGGGTCCAAGAAAGAGCTCGGTCTTGCCAAGAGGCAGCTCGAGGAGAACAAGGGTAAGTAATACCCTGTCTATAGATATGTATATATAAAAAAGACGTGATTGCAAAATGACAGGATCATCGTATATCTGCCAGGGGCCACGACCGAGGTGGCCACCCTGAAGCAAGCGCTAAACAAGGCCGAAGATAAAGCGGCCAAGGAGCACACCGAGCGAGAAAAGCAAGAGGCTCGGGTGGGCGAGGTGCAGCAAGAGCTCTAGGCTCTCGTGACGAAGCACGAGGCGTTGGAGCTTGACTCGAAGACGCGGGAGTCTGAGCTTGCCGCGGCCCTCGAGAGCGCGAAAAGTGCCAAGGCCGAAGCCCAAAAGGCCCTCCAGGAGATCGACGCGATGAAGAAGATAGCGGCGGGTAAGGCATTCTGTATGCAGAGCAAGCATGTAAAAGTAAATTACCGATTACTTACCTGAGTTCGGAGCTCTCCAGGAGCATTCGCAGATTTGCCCCGCAGCGTGTCGGATGCCGCACAGTTTTACCAGGCCGAGGAGGGAAGCTCAACGGAGAAGCTGTTCTGGTCTCAGTATACTGGGACCGAACACCCGATGCCTCTGAGCGACCAGCTAAAGCAGCTGGTCGAGCTGCACAAGGCGGCCGAACAGGCCATGAAGAGCCTTATAGTCCGACTGTGGCCTGGCGACGCCCATCCGAACAGCTACTTCGGCCTGGTGAGGCGGCTTGTGGATGCCTGCCCACAGCTGGAGGTCGTCAAGCGGTCCATCTGCATCGAAGGTGCACGCCGGGCTTTCGCCCATGTGAAGGTGCAGTGGGCCAAGCTAGACGCCGTGAAGATGATCAAGGAAGGGCCGCCGCAGGGCAAAGAGCATCGCACCCCCAAAATTTATTATGAGCATGTCCTGAAGGGTGCCCGTCTTATAGCGGACGAATGTTCCAAGGATGTAATATTTGAGTAAACTTGCTCGTGTGATCCTATATAATGAAAACTTGTTTCATATGCGCTATGCAACGCTTGTGTGAATTTAAAATATTACCTTCTGTTTGGCCGTTTAACCAATTTGAGAGATGGCTAGTCCTTGGCTTCTGCCCCCATGCCATGATTGCTGGGGTGTTCGGGATAAACCTGAGCACTCTTGTTCCCATATTTGGGTCCTTCGAGGGAGGTGCTCAGCACAACGAACAAGGCAACCGGACTAATAATGCTTTATCACTCTCACTTAACCATAGAATTCTATAATTTTAAATTTCGATGAAGTCCCTGGTATTCGGAAGGCCGAATTCAAGGCGCGATACACGCCTTTAAGCCGGACAGGGCTGGCCCCTCGCCCTAAGCAGAATAAGTCTTTAGGGACTCGAAAACCTCGCCGAATAGCGACCAGTCTCTCGCCTCATCATGACAGTCAGTTTTAGCTTTCTCTACTGAGGTGCTAAGCCCGGCAGAACCGGGGCACAATCCTAGTAGTTCTCCTAGCGCTACCTTAGCCGATAGAGCGGAACGTAAGGTACCAAAACATAGGAGCCGGGCAAACCCAACATTTGACCAAAGACATGATTCGGAGCTGATGCATATAATGCTATAAGTTCGGGGGGCCGCACTTGTGAAAGTGTTCGGACTTTTCACACCATATTGTGGGGTACGTAAGCCCCTGGTGTATTGGCCGTACCAAAGTGTACGGTTGCAAGGCGTCGTTTACGAACACACACACACACACACACACATATATATATAACAAGAATGCAATAATAGTCGTAATGTTATGCATTGTTTATTCAAAAAGGTGCGTTAAAGCAAAATGATACAGATGATGCGATTAGCAAAGAGTAGGACTATGTCCCTTCCAAGGGCAAGCTGAGGAATAGTATTAAATCAAATATTTCGCTCGTTATTGTAATCCACCTGGGAATTCCGTGGTGTGACGTAGCTTTCTGCCTCCTTGGTTGCTGCATCAAGTGTTCGGCAATAGTGCTGCCGGACAGGGTTTCCAGAGAGCAAGGTCCTGAAAAAGAGAAAAATAACCAAACAGGAAGCCCCTAGTGCGGTTTAAGCCGCGTCTTGGGGCGTGCCGCAGTGTGCCCCCTCCCCACCTGTGCCCATGCTATTTTTAATGCGTAATTATGTACGTGTGGCATGAGTTTCGCCGTTTGGCTGAGACTGGGGTGGGGGCCGCATTGCTACGCGAGCTCAGATCGCGCCAGGCGGTCGAGTTGCCGATTGCTCCGAGCGCGCTTGAAGGTGTCCGGGTCTTGGAACGCTGAACTGGTGGATTGCCTTGAGAGGCTGTTTTGCGCTTCTGCTGCGAGGGCTGCAGTGTGCTCCTCTGTTCGGAGAGAGCGCTCTGTGTTTCCATTGACTGTAATAACCCCGCGAGGTCCTGGCATATTGAGCTTGAGGTATGCATAATGCGGTACCGCATTGAATCTCGCAAATGCGGTTCGCCCGAGCAGTGCATGATAACCACTGTGGAACGGGACTATATCGAAGATTAACTATTCACTTCGGAAGTTATCCGGGGATCCGAAGATCACTTCCAGTGTAATTGAGCCTGTGCAATGGGCCTCTACGCCTGGAATGACGCCCTTAAAGGTCATTTTTGTGGGTTTGATCCTTGAGGGGTCTATACCCATTTTGCGCACTGTGTCCTGATAAAGAAGGTTCAGACTACTGCCGCCATCCATAAGGACTAGAGTGAGGTGAAATCCGTCAATGATTGGGTCCAGAACTAGTGCGGCGAATCCGCCATGACGGATACTAGTGGGATGGTCCCTGCGATCGAAAGTGATCGGATAGGAGGACCATGGGTTGAACTTTGGGGCGACTGGCTCCAACGCATATACGTCCATGAGCGCACACTTCCGCTCCCTCTTGGGGATGTGGGTTGCGTATATCATGTTCACCGTCCGCACTTGTGGGGGAAACCTCTTCTATCCTCCGGTGTGTGGCTGCCGGGGCTCCTCCTCGTCATCGCTATGTGGCCCCTTGTCCTTGTTTTCGGCAATAAACTTGCCGGCCTGCTTGAACACCCAACAATCCCTATTGGTGTGATTGGCTGGCTTTTCTGCGGTGCCATGTATTTGACACGAGCGATCGAGTATACGGTCCAAGCTGGACGGACCCGGCGTACTTTGTTTGAATGGCTTTTTCCGCTGACCGGGTTTAGAGCCTTTGAATCCGGCATTGACTGCCATATCCTCGGTATTATCGTTGTTAATGCGGCGCTTATGTTTGTTGCGACGTGACCTGCTATTGCCGTCCTTGGTATCCGAAGTACCATGGTTCTTTGATATGTTATTACTTTGAGCCAGCCAGCTGTCTTCTCCCGCACAAAAGCGGGTCATGAGTGTCGTGAGGGCTGCCATAGATTTCGGCTTTTCCTGACCAAGGTGTCGGGCTAGCCATTCGTCGCGGATGTTGTGTTTGAAAGCCGCTAGGGCCTCTGCATCCGGACAGTCAACAATTTGATTTTTCTTTGTTAGGAACCGAATCCAGAATTGCCTGGCCGATTCTTCTAGCTGCTGAATTATGTGGCTCAAGTCATCGTTATCTGGTGGCCGCACATAAGTGCCCTGAAAGTTTGAAAGCACAAGTGCTCCCTAGGTGGTTTTGATAATTGATGACAACATATCTCTTGTTGGACTAACATTTCTATCTAGCATATTTCAAATAAGTTCAACAATGGAGTGGCATGGACTAAAGGTTGTGGGAACTCCTTCAAGATGCTAATGACAAAGGATTGGCTCAAGCTCAAAAGCTCAAGACTCTTCATTTTATATTTTAGTGATCCAAGATCATATTGAGTCTTTAGGAAAAGCCAATACTATCAAGGAGGGATGAGGTGTTGCTTAATGAGCCTCTTGCTTCATGTGCTTAATGATATGCTCCAAAATCCTCAGCTACTTTCCCACTTCCACAAATGACCTAAACCCTAAGCCAAACTCGGTCCTACCGATTCTTCCTATCCGGCGCCACCGAGTTTCACTTGTCATAAGCCACTGCCAAACCCTAGCAATTCGGTTCTACCGATAGGGATCTCGGTCTCACCGAGATGGGATTGCAAACTCTCTGTTTCCCTTTGTAACTTTTCGGTCTCACCGAAAGAGCGAATCGGTCCCACCGTGATTGCAATGTAAATTCAGTGTTTCCCCTTTGTAACTTTTCGGTCTCACCGAGTTCCACTCGGTCTCACCGAAAGAGCAAATCGGTCCCACCGAGTTTGCCTGACCAACTCTGTGGTTAGCTAATTACCAAATTCGGTCTCACCGAGTTTGTGTAATCGGTCTCACCGAGATTACGTTATGCCCAAACCTAACCATATCGGTCCTACCGAGTGGCATGTCAGTCCCACCACCGAAAATTTAACGGTCACTAGGTTACTTTCGGTCGACCGAGTTGTTGATTCGGTCCCACCGAGATTGGAAAACTGTGTGTAACGGTTGGATTTTGTGTGGAGGCTATATATACCCCTCCACCTCCTCTTCATTCGTGGAGAGAGCCATCAGAACACATACACAATTCCACTCATATGTTCCTGAGAGAGAACCACCTACTCATGTGTTGAGACCAAGATATTCCATTCCTACCATATGAATCTTGATCTCTAGCCTTCCCCAAGTTGCTTTCCACTCAAATCTTCTTTCCACAAAATCCAAATCCTATGAGAGAGAGTTGAGTGTTGGGGAGACTATCATTTGAAGCACAAGAGCAAGGAGTTCATTACCTACACACCATTTGTTACTTCTTGGAGAGTGGTGTCTCCTAGATTGGCTAGGTGTCACTTGGGAGCCTCCGACAAGATTGTGGAGTTGAACCAAGGAGTTTGTAAGGGCAAGGAGATCGCCTACTTCGTGAAGATCTACCGCTAGTGAGGCAAGTCCTTCGTGGGCGATGGCCATGGTGGGATAGACAAGGTTGCTTCTTCGTGGACCCTTTGTGGGTGGTTGCTTCTTCGTGGACCCTTCGGTGGGTGGAGCCCTCCGTGGACTCGCGCAACCGTTACCCTTCGTGGGTGGAGCCCTCCGTGGACTCGCGCAACCGTTACCCTTCGTGGGTTGAAGTCTCCATCAACGTGGATGTAGGATAGCACCACCTATCCGAACCACGGGAAAAACATCCGTGTCTCCAATTGCGTTTGAATTCTCCAAACCCTTCCCTTTACATTCTTGCAAGTTGCATGCTTTACATTCCGCTGCTCATATACTCTTTGCATGCTTGCTTGATATGTATTGTGTATGTTGAAATTGTGCCTAAACTCCACTTAAACCTAAAAAGCTTAAAAAATTGTAACTTTAGCATTAAGTGTCTAATCACCCCCCTCTAGACACATCTACTTCTAGATCCTACAAGTGGTATCAGAGCTTTGGTCTCCATTGCCTTGGTTTAATCACCATTGGAGGAAGATGGATGTGTCTACATTAGGGAGTCTTAGACATAGAGTGCCTATTCTTGATGGAGAGTATTTTCATGAGTGGAAAAATGAGATGCTTGTAATCTTCAATCAATATCATTTGAACAAGTATATTGCTAGTCCTTGTGCACCTCACATTGATCCTTTGCATCCTACCCTAGATGAAGATATTGACATGATTCGCAATCTTAGAACTATTGAGCTCATCATTAAAGGATTGCCCAAAAATTTGATTGCTAGTCTGCCTAATCTTAATTGTGCCTATACTATATGGAAATTTCTTGAGGAACGATTTCCCGATCATTCCTTGAAAACTTTAGATGAAATTCTCCATAAATCTATTGCCTTGAGTAAGATGAACTCTAGTGATCCTAGTTTTGGTAATTGTCTATTTGAACTTACCAATCTTAAGCATGCTAAAGGAGATGTTGGAATCATTAGTGATATCATATTCGAAGCTATAAGAATTCATAAAAGTGACCACTTTGATGATCATTTATCTAATGAATTACCCTCTCTAGGAAATGATGAGTCACAAGATCATGATGAACATGGATACTATGATGATGATGATGATGATGATGATAGTGACTTCGATCTTGATGATGCAATGAGACATTTTGGTCTTGTGGCAAATCTTCGGGGATATGAATCAGGAGGAAAGGAATGGGTTCTTGATAGTGGATGTACTGATCATATGACCGGAGATGAAGAGATGTTTCGTGAGCTTGCTGAAAATGACGGCCCTCGAAAATATGTCACCTTTGGTGATAATTCAAAGGGTAAAGTGGTTGGCCTTGGTAAGGTGGCCATCTCACATGATAGTTCCATTCAAAATGTCATGCTCGTTGAATCTCTTGGCTACAACTTACTTTCAGTATCTAGACTTGCTGATTTCGGTTTGAATGTCCTATTTACTGAGGTAGATTGCCAAGTATTTCGTCGAGACAATCATAAAATGGTCTTTACCGGTATGCGTAGAGGTGATCTTTACATTGTCGATTTCTCTAAAAAGGCACAACCTAAAACTTGCTTTGTTGCTAAATCCTCAAAAGGTTGGTTGTGGCATAGACGACTAGGTCACGTTGGCATGAGAAACCTTGACAAGCTTATTAAAGGAAATCATATCCTTGGAGTTAACGATGTCATATTTGATAAGGATAGACTTTGCAGTGCTTGTCAAGCAGGTAAACAGGTTGGAGGAAGACATCCCGTGAAGAACATCATGACCACAAGGAGGCCACTCGATCTACTTCACATGGATCTTTTTGGTCCCATCACCTACAAGAGTCTCGATGGAAATTCTTTTGGTCTGGTTATAGTTGATGATTTTTCAAGATTTACGTGGGTATTCTTTCTTAATGACAAGTCGCAGGTCCAGAAGATCTTCAGAAACTTCGCTAGGAAGGCCCAAAATCAGTTTGACGTGAAGATCAAGAAGGTTCGAAGTGACAACGGAACGGAGTTCAAGAACGCAAATGTGGACACCTTTCTTGACGAAGAAGGGATTTCACACGAGTTCTCGGCTACGTACACACCTCAACAAAATGGAGTTGTTGAAAGGAAGAACCGGACGCTCATCAAAATGGCAAGAACGATGCTTGATGAATACAAGACGCCGAAGCACTTTTGGGCAGAAGCGGTTGAGACAGCTTGTCACGCAACAAATCGCTTATATCTGCACAAGCTACTCGGCAAGACGGCATATGAGCTTCTCACCGGTAACAAACCCCAAGTTGGATACTTTCGAGTATTCGGCTCAAAGTGCTACATTCTTGATAAGCATCGTCGTTCAAAGTTTGCTCCTAAATCTCATGAAGGTTTTCTTCTTGGTTATGGCTCAAACTCTCACACTTACCGTATCTACAACAATTTCACCCGAAAGGTTGAAGAGACGGTAGATGTGAAGTTTGATGAATCTAATGGCTCGCAAGTAGAGCAATTGCCAATTGATGTAGGAGACAAAGACCCTTCAGAAGCAATCCAAGACTTGTCCATTGGCAAAGTTCGTCCAACGGAGGTGAAGGAGAGTACTTCATCCGTCCAAGTGGAAGCTTCTACTTCACGACAAGGTGAACCAAGAATCGACACGGAAGCATTCACGAGTGGGACACACCAAGATGAAGAAGACAAGGAAATGCATCAAGACGAACATCAACAACCTCCTTCTCCACCGCGACAAGAGAACGACGACGTCAACAATGAAGAAGGCCAAGAAGAAGAACAAGATGAAGAAGATGTTCAACGAAGACCCAAGCAAAAGCTCTCACGAGTTCGAGCAAGAATTGCCAAAGATCATCCCGTCGAGCAAATCCTCAATGATATACAAACCGGGAGAATCACTCGCTCAAAAACTCGTTTAGCTAAATTTTGTGAAAACTATTCATTCATCTCTAGCATTGAACCTATGAAGGTTGAAGAAGCATTGGAAGATCCGGATTGGATAAACTCTATGCATGAAGAGCTACACAATTTTGAGACAAACCAAGTTTGGACATTGGTTGAGAAGCCCGACAACAACCACAACATCATTGGTACCAAATGGGTGTTTCTCAACAAGCAAGATGAAGATGGACAAGTGGTTCGCAACAAAGCACGTCTCGTCGCCCAAGGGTACACACAAGTCGAAGGTATGGACTATGGTGAGACGTATTCTCCCGTTGCTAGACTTGAGTCCATTCGCATCTTACTTGCCTATGCTAATCACCATAATATCACCTTGTACCAAATGGACATTAAAAGTGCTTTTCTAAATGGTGAAATAGAGGAGGAAGTTTATGTCAAACAACCTCCCGGCTTTATCAATCCTAAGAAACCAAATCATGTTTACAAACTTCACAAAGCTCTTTATGGTCTTAAACAAGCTCCTAGAGCATGGTATAAATGCTTGACCAAGTTCCTTACTACAAGTGGTTTTGAGATTGGCAAAATTGATTCTACTCTTTTTACTAAAAGGGTTAATGGAGAACTATTTGTATGCCAAATTTATGTCGATGATATCATATTTGGTTCAACTAACCCTCTCTTTAGTGAAAAGTTTGGAAAGCTAATGTCAGAGAAGTTTGAGATGTCTATGATGAGTGAACTCAAATTCTTTCTCGGTTTGCAAATCAAGCAAACTAAGGAAGGTACATTTGTCTCTCAAACAAAGTACACCAAGGACTTATTCAAGAAGTTCAATATGCAAGAATGCAAAGGTACGTCTACACCCATGCCTACTAGTGGACATAATGATTTAACCAAAGATGGTGAACCGGTTGATCAAAAGGTTTATCTCTCTATGCTTGGTTCATTTTTATACCTATGTGCTTCACGTCCCGATATTATGCTAAGTGTGTGCATGTGTGCACGATATCAAGCTGCTCCTAAAGAATGTCATCTTAAGGTTGTGAAAAGGATGGTGAGATATTTAATCCATACACCAAATTTTGGCATTTGGTATCCTAAGAGGTCTTCTTTTGATCTTGTTGGCTATTCCGACTCGGATTATGCCGGAGACAAGATTGATAGAAAGTCCACTTCGGGTACTTGTCAATTTCTTGGTAGATCTCTTGTGTCTTGGTCTTCCAAGAAACAAAACTCGGTATCCTTATCCACCGCCGAAGCGGAATACATTGCCGCTGGTTCATGTTGTGCTCAATTACTTTGGATGACCCAAACTCTTAAAGATTATGGGATTTATGTGAAACATGTTCCACTGCTTTGTGACAATGAAAGTGCTATCAAAATTGGTCATAATCCTGTACAACATTCTCGAACTAAGCATATTGAAGTTCGTCATCATTTCATTCGAGATCATGTTGCTAAGGGTGACATTAATCTTAAGCACGTTCGCACTGATAAGCAATTAGCAGATATATTTACTAAACCACTTGATGAGAAAGTGTTTTGCAGGTTGAGAGGAGAATTGAACATCATTGATGCTTTGAACTTGGAGTAGAAACTCCATTGGATACATGCAAGACATGAGCTTATGACTAATCCATGATATATCTCTTATGATAACTATCTTATGTCTTGGATATATTTGCACCTTGCATGTTGTCTAACCCATGTAGGTGCTTGGTTGAATCTAATTCCATGAGATTGCGACTCACTCACATCTTGAGCAATCTCTACATCACCAAGACTCTACACAATGGTGGTTGAAGACAAGGAAGCACAAAACCATTCAAACATATCCTTTGACAAATTCTATGTTGAGCTTCATGATTGTCATTTTTGGATACACAAGTGCTCTTCCTTGCAAGAACTAACCCATGTAGGTAGATGAACTCAAACTCCAAGTGGTGCTCCCAACTATTGATGAGCTACATCAACCTTGAGCACCCACACAAGTTCAACTACATGAGCAAGAACCACACCACCACCCAAGGTATGCTATTCCATCTTAGAGAAGCTTTACTCCAAGACATGAGTCAAAGCAACTTAACAAGATGAGAATACATCAAGATGCTTAAACGAAAAATGGTAACCCCATTTTGAGCTTAAATGATGGGTATGACCTACGATCAAGTGTCCTCACTTGACTCCTAAGTCAATATACTCTAACATAGGTGACTATGTCACCGCCCAATTCTAGATGAAGTTCTCTTGTGTTCTTTTCTGAGTTATTGCATTTGTCCCTTGCATATTTGTTTCTTTCTTTTTCAAACAAAAAAAACTTCATCTAGAAAATTTCACTCTTTTCTTTTTGATTTTTGTTCTGCATATTTCTGCATCAAATTCCTTCCAAATCTTTCAGCTAATTCATTGCAAATCTTTGTGAGATCTTACTTGACTAGTGAGCTGAGGTGACAAGTGTTTTTCTCTGTGATGAACTCGGTTTCACCGAATTGTCATTTTCGGTCCAACCGAATCCCTTCGGTACTACCGAAACATGCCACTCGGTGCCACCGATTTCGCAACAGGAAAAACAGTTTGCCACATATTCTATATTTCTTCTGATACAGCTCCACTCAATGAATCTTGTCCTCTACAAGCATCACAGTTTTATTCACTGCTTTGTGCTGAATCTCAAGGACCAAACCTATTCGACGGATTCCAGGAAAAACCTTCTTGGAAATTGATGTCAAAGGGGGAGAGAGAGATCACATCAAAGCTTATCATCAGGGAGAGAGAGATCACATCAAAAGCTTATCACCTACAAAGGAGAAAGTACTAAGGGGGAGAGAATACTCAAGGATCCCAGATGCTTGATGTTCAAAGGAGAGATGCCACATGTCTTTTTGGGGGAAAGACATGTTCATATGTACTCATTTGAATTAAGTTCTATTCATATCTTTCAGCTCTGACTTTCTGTTCCCTATCTTCTCCCAATATCCCATGTCAGATTCAGGGGGAGCAAGACACCTAAGGGAAAGAAATCAGTCAAATTCATTGCATATATTTATTCTTGGGGACATGTTGAATCCAATGTGGTACCTTGTACTCACTCTCTACATGTCATCCCAGTCTTGGTATTCTTGTGGTTTCTTTTGTTTGCTCTGGCTAGTGGATGTACCTGTGTTATCTAACTTTGTTTGTGCAGGTTCATTCCATCCTAAGCCAACTCAAGACCACAAGGTAAGTATATGCATCAAAATCATGAGTATGAGGAGTTCTTGCTTATGTACATACTGTTTGCAAGAAGGACTCATGAGCATGAAGGTATTTTCCTTGATAATCTTTTGCTCTGATGCATATGGCCAAGATACATGTAACACATTGCCTACTCTGTCATGGGTATGCTCTCGCATGCCTCTATATTTCATATTTACATGAGTGCATACATGTAGGGGGAGCCTATGCTTGTTACATGTCCTTCCAAAGCTTTACTTGCTGTTCTTTATATCTTTATCTAAAGCTTTGATGTATGTTGCCATCAATTACCAAAAAGGGGGAGATTGAAAGCACAAGTGCTCCCTAGGTGGTTTTGATAATTGATGACAACATATCTCTTGTTGGACTAACATTTCTATCTAGCATATTTCAGATAAGTTCAGCAATGGAGTGGCATGGACTAAAGGTTGTGGGAACTCCTTCAAGATGCTAATGACAAAGGATTGGCTCAAGCTCAAAAGCTCAAGACTCTTCATTTTATATTTTAGTGATCCAAGATCATATTGAGTCTTTAGGAAAAGCTAATACTATCAAGGAGGGATGAGGTGTTGCTTAATGAGCCTCTTGCTTCATGTGCTTAATGATATGCTCCAAAATCCTCAGCTACTTTCCCACTTCCACAAATGACCTAAACCCTAAGCCAAACTCGTCATACCGATTCTTTCTATCCGGCGCCACCGAGTTTCACTTGTCATAAGCCACTGCCAAACCCTAGCAATTCGGTTCTACCGATAGGGATCTCGGTCTCACCGAGATGGGATTGCAAACTCTCTGTTACCTATTGCAATATTTTCGGTCCCACCGAAATATGCAATCGGTCCCACCGAGATTGCAATGTAAATTCAGTGTTTCCTTTTTGTAACTTTTCGGTCTCACCGAAAGAGCAAATCGGTCCCACCGAGTTTGCCTGACCAACTCTCTGGTTAGCTAATTACCAAAATCGGTCTCACCGAGTTTGTGTAATCGGTCTCACCGAGATTACGTTATGCCCAAACCCTAACCATATCGGTCCTACCGAGTTGCATGTCAGTCCCACCGAAAATCTCTAACGGTCACTAGGTTTACCTTTTCGGTCCGACCGAGTTTGTTGATTCGGTCCCACCGAGATTGGAAAACTGTGTGTAACGGTTGGATTTTGTGTGGAGGCTATATATACCCCTCCACCTCCTCTTCATTCGTAGAGAGAGCTATCAGACTAAGCCAACACTTCCAGCATCTTATTTCTGAGAGAGAACTACCTACTCATGTGTTGAGGCCAAGATATTCCATTCCTACCATATGAATCTTGATCTCTAGCCTTCCCAAGTTGCTTTCCACTCAAATCTTCTTTCCACCAGATCCAAATCCTATGAGAGAGAGTTGAGTGTTGGGGAGACTATCATTTGAAGCACAAGAGCAAGGAGTTCATTACCTACACACCATTTGTTACTTCTTGGAGAGTGGTGTCTCCTAGATTGGCTAGGTGTCACTTGGGAGCCTCCGACAAGATTGTGGAGTTGAACCAAGGAGTTTGTAAGGGCAAGGAGATCGCCTACTTCGTGAAGATCTACCGCTAGTGAGGCAAGTCCTTCGTGGGCGATGGCCATGGTGGGACAGACAAGGTTGCTTCTTCGTGGACCCTTTGTGGGTGGTTGCTTCTTCGTGGACCCTTTGTGGGTGGAGCCCTCCGTGGACTCGCGCAACCGTTACCCTTCGTGGGTGGAGCCCTCCGTGGACTCGCGCAACCGTTACCCTTCGTGGGTTGAAGTCTCCATCAACGTGGATGTAGGATAGCACCACCTATCCGAACCACGGGAAAAACATCCGTGTCTCCAATTGCATTTGAATTCTCCAAACCCTTCCCCTTTACATTCTTGCAAGTTGCATGCTTTACATTCCGCTGCTCATATACTCTTTGCATGCTTGCTTGATATGTATTTTGTATGTTGAAATTGTGCCTAAACTCCACTTAAACCTAAAAAGCTTAAAAAAATTGCAACTTTAGCATTAAGTGTCTAATCACCCCCCTCTAGACACATCTACTTCTAGATCCTACAAAGTTGTCGAGGAATGCGGCTTCTAGATCTTCCCAACAGCTGATGGACTCGGCTGGAAAGCTGTTAAGCCAATGTCGCGCTGGTCCCTTGAGCTTTAGTGGGAGGTATTTGATGGCATGTAAGTCATCACCGCGGGCCATGTGGACGTGGAGGAGGAAATCCTCGATCCATACTGCGGGGTCTGTTGTGCCGTCGTATGATTCAATATTTACAGGTTTGAAACCTTCTTGGATTTGATGATCCATTACTTCGTCTGCGAAGCATAAGGGGTGTGCGGCGCCTCTGTATTGGGATATATCGCGACGCAGCTCGGATGGGTCTTGCCCGCTATGTTCGGCCCGGCTGGATTTGCTTTTACTGTATCCGGCGTGACGTTTATCATCTCGTAGAGTGGCACGCCCTCGTGATCCGTAGATCGATCTTGCATGGTTTGCTTTGTCCTCCAATATGTCTCGCGGGTCTGGCGTATCTCCCCATACCTTTTTATTTGAATGGCGTCGGGGTGGGGGCTGAGTTTTTGGCTGGAATGCCTCTCTATCGCGGCCACGAGGTGGCCGATCAGCCGTATCATACGCTTCTTCCTCCAGTCGGGGTAGCAACCTGCACTTTGGGTAACTCTTGGAGGGGCGCTCGAGTTTATATTCCTCGGCCGCGAGGACTTCAGTCCATCTGTCAGCTAGCAGATCCTGATCAGCTTGAAGCTGCTGCTGCTTTTTCTTAAGGCTATTTGCCGTGGCTATAAGCCGGTGTTTGAGGCGCTCTTGTTCGACGGGATCCTCTGGCACAGTGAATTCGTCATCGCCGAGGCTTGCCTCGTCTTTGGAGGGGGGCATGTAATTATCATCCTCCTCTTCTCCATCTGCCGCTCTCTCAGGAGGGCTGGCTCCTCCATCCTCCTGCTCTAAATCTTGCTAGAGGGGATTGTTGTTGTCTTCGACACTATCCGGAGTATTATTATCTCCTGTGCCGGTATCACCACTTTTGCTTTGGCGTGACTTAGAGCGGCGCCGCTGACATCGGCGCTTGGGTTGCTTCTTGGAGGGGTCATCCTCCGCTATCTCATTGCCATTGCCTTCTTTGGGTGTATCCACCATGTATATATCGTATGATGAGGTGGCCGTCCAGTGCCCTGTGGGCGGTGGTTCCTCTTCGCCTCCCACATCGTCGTCCATACCGTCGATGTCTTCGGAGTCGAAGTCGAGCATGTTGGTTAAGTCATCGATAGTGGCTACTAAGTGGGTGGTGGGTGGGCCTCGAATTTCTTCGTCGTCCGCATCCCAGTCCTGCCAGTCATAGTTCGGCCAGGATCCTCCTGACAAGGAGAGGGACCTTAATGAGTTCAGTATGTCGCCAAAGGGTGAGTGCTGAAAAATATCCGCAGAGGTAAACTCCATGATCGGCGCCCAATCGGATTCGACAGGAACGGGCGCAGGCGGTTCGGAGTCCATGGCCGGAGAAGGATCCGGCAGTTTAATAGCACGGCTGTCGTGCAAGGTAAGGTTGATGTTTGGATCGATCGCCGCTGAGGGTAAGGCCTCCGTGGCGTGGTCTATCCACCCGTCCATGGATGGCGCAACTGGATCCGAATTGAGGGTCGGAGCGGCTGCCTGTGCGATCTCCTGGACACTGTCCGATGGTAGAGCTAAATCGTACTCATCCTGACCGCGTGACGCACAAGGCAGAGGCTTGAATCCGTCGAAGATCAAGTCTCCACGGATATCGGCCGTGTAGTTTAAGCTTCCAAACCTGACCTGGTGGCCAGGGGCGTAACTTTCAATCTGCTCCAGATGGCCAAGCGAATTGGCCCGCAGTGCAAAGCCGCCGAACACGAAGATCTGTCCGGGGAGAAAAGTCTCACCCTGGACTGCATCGCCATCGATGATAGTAGGAGCCATCAAGCCTAACGGCGACGACACAGAGGAACTCTCAATGAAAGCACCAATGTCGGTGTCAAAATCAGCGGATCTCGGGTAGGGGGTCCCGAACTGTGCGTCTAAGGCGGATGGTAACAGGAGGCAGGGGACACAATGTTTTACCCAGGTCCGGGCCCTCTTGATGGAGGTAAAACCCTACGTCCTTCTTGATTAATATTGATGATATGGGTAGTACAAGAGTAGATCTACCACGAGATCAGAGAGGCTAAAGCCTAGAAGCTAGCCTATGGTATGATTGTATGTTGTAGTTGTTGTTGTCCTATGGACTAAAACCCTCCGGTTTATATAGACACCGGAGAGGGTTAGGGTTACACAAGGTCAGTTACAAAGGAGGAGATATCCATATCCGTATTGCCTAGCTTGCCTTCCACGCCAAGTAGAGTCCCATCCGGACACGAGACGAAGTCTTCAATCTTGTATCCTCATAGTCGAACAGTCCGGCCAAAGGATATAATCCGGCTGTCCGGAGACCCCCTAATCCAGGACTCCCTCAAGTAGCTATGTGTTTAATATCTCTCTCTATATCGTGTTCTTGAGATGTCATGATCTTGATGTATCGCGGGGTTTGTTAGTATAGTCGGATCATATGGTATTTTCCCCTCTCTATCTTGTTGTGATGAATTGAGTTTTCCCTTTGAGATTTCGTTTTTATCGGATTGAATACTTTTATGAATTTGAGAGCACTTGATATATGTATTGCATATGAATACCCGTGGTGACAATGGGGTATTATATTGATTCACTTGCGATATGTTTTGGCACTCAACTCGCGGATTCCCGAGGTGACACTGGGGTAATCTATGCATAGGGGTTGATGCACATTCTCGTCTTTTGTTTCTCCAGTAGAAATCTTGGGGCACTCTTTGAGGTTCTTTGTGTTGGATTGAGTATTATGAATCTGAATTTGCTTTGATGTTATTTTAGTACGAACTCTTGATAGATCGATCGGAAAGAATAAATTGGTGTTATTTTAGTACAAACTCTTTATAGATCGATCGGAAAGAATAACTTGGTGTTATTTTAGTACGAACTCTTGCATAGATCGATCGCAAAGAATAGCTACAAACAATTTCTTCTTATATTCTCTGCTAGATAAGAACTTTGGAGTGATTCTTCATCGCACGTTGAGGGATGATTATATGATCCAATTATATTAGCACTGTTGAGAGATTGCACTAGCAAAAGTACGGACCCTAGGCCACATTTTCAAGCATTGCAATACTGTTTGTGCTCCGTTTTATCAATTTCTACCTTGTTATTTTTTATTGATCTTATTACAAAAATCAATATCTTCTTCCCATATTACACTTGTATCACCATCTCTTCGCCGAACTAGTGTTGGGGATCGTTGCAGAAATTAAAAAATTTCTACGCATCACCAAGATCAATCTATGGAGAGACTAGCAACGAGAGAAAGCGAGTGCATCTTCATACCCTTGAAGATCGTGATGCGGAAGCGTTACAAGAACGCGGATGAAGGAGTCGTACTCGTAGCGATTCAGATCGCGGTTGATTCCGATCCAAGCACCGAACAACGGCGCCTCCGCGTTCAACACACGTACAGCCCGGGGACGTCTCCTCCTTCTTGATCCAGCAAGAGGAGAGGAGAAGTTGAGGGAGAACTCCTGCAGCACGACGGCGTGGTGGTGGAGTTTGTGGTATTCATGCAGGGCTTCGCCAAGCTCTACGAAGGAGAAGGAAGAATTTGAGGAGGGAGGGGCTGCGCCAGGGAAAGGGGTGCGGCTGCCCTCTCTCTCACTCACTATATATAGGGGGAAGGGGGTGGAGGAGGCGCCCTAGGGTTCCCTAGGGGAGGGGCGGCGGCCACAGGGAAAACCCTAGATGGGTTTGGGCGCCCCCACCCCTAGGAAACTTGCCCCCCAAGCCGGGAGGGGTGGATGCCCTAGGGGAGGCGCCCCCACCTCTTCAAGTTATGTGAGATGGGGTGGGAGGAGCGCACAGCCCCTTAGTGGGCTGGTGTGCCCCTTCCCCTTGGCCCATAAGGCCCCCAAACGCTTGCCGGGGCCTCCGAAACCACTTTCGGACACGCTGGTCGTCACCCGGTACCCCCAGAACAATTTCGGACTCCAATACCCTTCGTGCAATATATCGATCTTCACCTCCGGACCATTCTGAAACTCCTCGTCACGTCCGGGATCTCATCCGGACTCCGAACAACCTTCGGTAACCACATACTATTTCCCATAACAACTCTAGCGTCACCGAACCTTAAGTGTGTAGACCCTACGGGTTCGGGAACCATGCAGACATGACCGAGACATCTCTCCAACCAATAACCAATAGCGGGATCTGGATACCCATATTGGCTCCCACATGTTCCACGATGATCTCATTGGATGAACCATGATGTCGGGGATTCAATCAATCCCGTATACAATTCCCTTTTGTCTATCGGTATGTTACTTGCCCGAGATTCGATCGTCGGTATCCCCATACCTCGTTCAATCTCGTTACCGGCAAGTCTCTTTACTCGTTCCGTAACGCGTGATCCTGTGGCTAACTCATTAGTCACATTGAGCTCATTATGATGATGCATTACCGAGTGGGCCCAGAGATACCTCTCCGTCACACAGAGTGACAAATCCCAGTCTCGATTCGTGCCAACTCAAAAGACACTTTCGGAGATACCCGTAGTGTGCCTTTATAGCCACCCAGTTACGTTGTGACGTTTGGCACACCCAAAGTATTCCTACGGTATCCGGGAGTTCCACAATCTCATGGTCTAAGGAAATGATACTTGACATTAGAAAAGCTTTAGCAGACGAACTATACGATCTTGTGCTATGCTTAGGATTGGGCCTTGTCCATCACATCATTCTCCTAATGATGTGATCCCGTTATCAACGACATCCAATATCCATGGTCAGGAAACCATAACCATCTATTGATCAACGAGCTAGTCAACTAGAGGCTTACTAGGGACATGTTGTGGTCTATGTATTCACACATGTATTACGGTTTCCAGTTAATACAATTATAGCATGAACAATAGACAATTATCATGAACAAGGAAATACAATTATAACCATTTTATTATTGCCTCTAGGGCATATTTCCAATAGTCTCCCACTTGCAATAGAGTCAATAATCTAGTTCACAACACTATGTGATTGTAATGAATCCAACACCCATGGGGTTTGTTCATATCTCACTTGCGAAAGAGGTTTATTAGTCAATGGGTCTGAACCTTTCAGATCCATGTGTGCTTTACAAATCTCTATGTCATCTTGTAGATGCAGCTACCACGCGCTACTTGGAGCTATTCCAAATAACTATTCTACTATACGAATCCGGTTTACTACTCAGAGTCATCTGGATTAGTGTCAAAGTTTGCATCAACGTAACCCTTTACGACGAACTCTTTTACCACCTCCATAATCGAGAAAATTCCTTAGTCCACTAGTTATTAAGGATAAGTTCAACCGCTGTCATGTGATACATTCCTGGATCACTCTTGTACCCCTTGACTGACTCATGGCAAGGCACACTTCAGGTGCGGTAGACAGCATAGCATACTGTAGAGCCTACGTCTAAAGCATAGGGGACGACCTTCGTCCTTTCTCTCTCTTCTGCCGTGGTCAGGTCTTGAGTCTTACTCAATACTATTTTGAACTCCTTCAAAATCTTGTCACGGTATGTATTCATTTGAAAGTACTATTAAGCGTTTTTTGATCTATCCTTATAGATCTTGATGCTCAATGTTCAAGTAGCTTAATCCAGGTTTTCCATGGAAAAACACTTTTCAAATAACCCTGTATGCTTTCCAGAAATTCTACATCATTTTTGATCAATAATATGTTAACAACATATACTCATCAAAAATTCTATAGTGCTCCCACTCACTTATTTGGAAATACAAGTTTCTCATAAACTTTGTATAAACCCAAAATCTTTGATAATCTCATCAAAGCGTACATTCCAACTCTGAGATGCTTAGTCCAGTCCTTAGAAGGATTGCTGGAGCTTTGCATACTTGTTAGCATCTTTCAGGATTGACAAAACCTTCTGGTTGTATCACATACAACCTTTCCTCAAGAAAATCGTCGAGGAAACAATGTTTTGACATCCTATCTGCAAGATTTCATAAATAATGCAGTAACTACTAACATAATTCCAACAAACTCTTAGCATCGCTACGAGTGAGAAAGTCTCATCGTAGTCAACTCCTTGAACTTGTCGGAAAACATCTTAACGACAAGTCGAACTTTCTTAATGATGACACTTACCATCATTGTCCATCTTCCTTTTAAAATCCATCTGCACCCAACAGCCTTACGGCCATCAAGTAGTTCTTCCAAAGTCTATATTTTGTTTTTATACATGGATCCTCTCTCAGATTTTATGGCCTCGAGCCATTCGTCGGAATCCGGTCCCACCATCGCTTCTCCATAGCTCGTAGGTTCATTGTTGTCTAGCAACATGACTTCCAGGACAGGATTATGTACCACTCTGAAGTAGTACGCATCCTTATCGACCTATGAGGTTTGGTAGTGACTTGATCCGAAGTTTCATGATCACTATCATAAGCTTCCACTTCAATTGGTGTAGGTGCCATAGGAACAACTTCCTGTGCCCTGCTACACACTAGTTGAAGTGACGGTTCAATAACCTCATCAAGTCTCCATTATCCTCCCACCCAATTCTTTCGAGAGAAACTTTTCCTCGAGAAAGGACTCGTTTCTAGAAACAATCACTTTTGCTTCCGGATCCGAAATAGGAGGTATGCCCAACTGTTTTGGGTGTCCTATGAAGATGCATTTATCCGCTTTGGGTTCGAGCTTATCAGGCTAAACCCTTTTCACATAAGCGTCGCAGCCCCAAACTTTTAAGAAATGACAGCTTAGGTTTCTCTAAACCATAGTTCATACGGTGTCATCTCAACGGAATTACATGGTGCCCTATTTAAAGTGAATGCGGTTGTCTCTAATGCCTAACCCATAAACGATAGTGGTAATTCGATAAGAGACATCATGGTTTGCACCACATCCAATAGGGTGCAGCTATGATGTTCGGACACACCATCACACTATGGTGTTCCAGGTGGCATTAGTTGTGAAACAATTTCCACAATGTCTTAGTTGTGTACCAAACACGTAACTCAGATATTCATCTCTATGATCATATCATAGAAATTTTATCCTCTTGTCACGACGATCTTCAACTTCACTCTGAAATTACTTGAACCTTTCAATAATTCAGACTTGTGTTTCATCAAGTAAATATACTTAGAATCTACTCAAATCATCTGTGAAGTAAGAGCATAACGATATTCACTGCGTGCCTCAGCACTCATTGGATTGCACACATCAAATGTATTACTTCCAACAAGTTGCTCTCTTGTTTCATCTCACTGAAAACGAGGCCTGTCAGTCATCTTGCCCATGTGGAATGATTTGCATGTCTCAAGTGATTCAAAATCAAGTGAGTCCAAACGATCCATCTGCATGGAGTTTCTTCATGCGTATAAACCAATAGACATGGTTTGCATGTCTCAAACTTTTCAAAAACGAGTGAGTCTAAAGATCCATCAACATGGAGCTTCTTCATGCGTTTTATACCAACATGACTCAAATGGCAGTGCCACAAGTATGTGGTACTATCATTACTATCTTATATCTTTTGGCATGAACATGTGTATCACTACGATCGAGATTCAATGAACCATTCATTTTAGGTGAAAGACCATTGAAGGTATTATTCAAATAAACAGAGTAACCATTATTCTCCTTAAATGAATAACCGTATTGCAATAAACATAATCCAATCATGTCTATGCTCAACTCAAACACCAAATAACAATTATTTAGGTTTAACACCAATCTCGATGGTAGAGGGAGCATGCGATGCTTGATCACATCAACCTTGGAAACACTTCCAACACATATCGTCATCCGACCTTCAACTAGTCTCCGTTTATTCCGTAGCTTTTTATTTCGAGTTACTACCACTTAGCAACCGAACCGGTATTTAATACCCTAGTGCTACTAGGAGTACTAGTAAAGTACACATTATAATGTATATCCAATATACTTCTGTCGGCCTTTCCATCCTTCTCATCTACCAAGTATCTAGGGTAGTTCTGCTTCAGTGACCATTCCCCTCATTTCAGAAGCACTTAGTCTCAGGTTTGGGTTCAACCTTGGGTTTCTTCACTAGAGCAGCAACTAATTTGTCGTTTCATAAAGTATCCCTTTCTTTCCCTTGCCCTTCTTGAAACTAGTGGTTTTACTAACCATCAACAATTGATGCTCCTATTTGATTTCTACTTTTGCGGTGTCGCGAATAGCTCAAGGATCATCATATCTATCCCTGATATGTTAAAGTTCATCACGAAGCTCTAGTAGCTTGGTGGTAGTGACTTTGGAGAACCATCACTATCTCATCTGGAAGATTAACTCCCACTCGATTCAAGTGATTGTAGTACTCATACAATATGAGCACATGCTCAACGATTGAGCTTTTCTCCTTAGTTTGCAGGCTTAAGAAACTTGTCAGAGGTCTCATACCTCTTGACGTGGGCACTAGCCTGAAATCCCAATTTCAGTCCTTGGAACATCTCATATGTTCTGCGATGTTTCAAAAATGTCTTTGGTGCCTCAATTCTAAACCATTTAGCATTACGCACTGAACTATCATGTAGTCATCAAAACGTGTATGTTAGATGTTTGCAACATCCACAACCGACGCTCGAGGTTCAACACACTGAGTGGTGCATTAAGGACATAATCCTTCCGCGCAGCAATGAGGACAATCCTCAGTTTACGGACCCAGTCCGCATAATTGCTACTGTCAACTCTCAACTAAATTTCTCTAGGAACAAAACTAAAACAGTAGAACCAAAGCGTGAGCTACAACATAATTTGCAAAGACCTTTTGACTATGTTCATGATAATTAAGTTCATCTAATCAAATTATTTAATGAACTCCCACTCAGATAGACATCCCTCTAGTCATCTAAGTGATACATGATCCGAGTCAACTAGGCCATGTCTGATCATCACGTGAGACGGACTAGTCATCATCGGTGAACATCTTCATGTTGATTGTATCCACTATACGACTCATGTTTGACCTTTCGGTCTCCTGTGTTCCGAGGCCATGTCTGTACATGCTAGGCTCGTCAAGTCAACCTAAGTGTTTTGCATGTGTAAATCTGGCTTACACCCGTTGTATGCGAACGTTAGAATCTATCACACCCGATCATCACGTGGTGCTTCGAAACAACGAACTTTCGCAATGGTGCACAGTTAGGGGGAACACTTTCTTGAAATTTTATGAGGGATCATCTTATTTATGCTACCGTCGTTCTAAGCAAATAAGATGTAAAAACATGATAAACATCACATGCAATCAAATAGTGACATGATATGGCCAATATCATTTTTCTCCTTTTGATCTCCATCTTCGGGGCACCATGATCATCATCATCACCGGCATGACACCATGATCTTCATCATCATGTCTTCATGAAGTTGTCTCGCCAACTATTACTTCTACTACTATGGCTAACGGTTAGCAATAAAGTAAAGTAATTACATGGCGTTTTCATTGACACGCAGGTCATATAACAAATTAAGACAACTCCTATGGCTCCTGCCGGTTGTCATACTCATCGACATGCAAGTCGTGATTCCTATTACAAGAACATGATCAATCTCATACATCACATATATCATTCATCATATCCTTTTGGCCATATCACATCACACGACATATGCTGCAAGAAGAAGTTAGACGTCCTCTAATTGTTGTTGCGAGTTTTTACGTGGCTGCTATAGGTTTCTAGCAAGAACGTTTCTTACCTACGCCAAAACCACAACATGATATGCCAATTTCTATTTACCCTTCATAAGGACCCTTTTCATCGAATCCGATCCGACTAAAGTGGGAGAGACAGACACCTGCTAGCCACCTTATGCAACTAGTGCATGTCAGTCGGTGGAACCTGTCTCACATAAGCGTACGTGTAAGGTCGGTCCGGGCCGCTTCATCCCACGATGCCGCCGAATCAAGATAAGACTAGTAACGGCAATTAAATTGAAAAAATCGTCGCCCACAACAACTTGTGTTCTACTCGTGCATAGAAACTACGCATAGACCTAGCTCATGATGCCACTATTGGGGATCGTTGCAGAAATTAAAAAAATTCTACGCATCACCAAGATCAATCTATGGAGAGACTAGCAATGAGAGAGAGGGAGTGCATCTTCATACCCTTGAAGATCGCGATGTGGAAGCGTTACAAGAACGCGGATGAAGGAGTCGTACTCGTAGCGATTCAGATCGCGGTTGATTCCGATCTAAGCACCGAACAACGGTGCCTCTGCGTTCAACACACGTACAACCCGGGGACGTCTCCTCCTTCTTGATCCAGCAAGAGGAGAGGAGAAGTTGAGGGAGAACTCTGGCAGCACGACGGCGTGGTGGTGGAGTTTGTGGTATTCCCGCAGGGCTTCGCCAAGCTCTACGGAGGAGAAGGAAGAGTTGGAGGAGGGAGGGGCTGCGCCAGGGAAAGGGGTGCAGCTGCCCTCTCTCTCCCTCACTATATATAGGGGGAAGGGGGGTGGAGGAGGGGCGGCGGCCACACCCCACCCCTAGGAAACTTGCCCCCCAAGCCGGGAGGGGTGGATGCCCTAGGGGAGGCGCCCCCACCTCTTCAAGTTATGTGAGATGGGGTGGGAGGAGAGCACAGCCCCTTAGTGGGCTGGTGTGCCCCTTCCCCTTGGCCCATAAGGCCCCCAAACGCTTGCCGGGGCCTCCGAAACCACTTTCGGACACGCTGGTCGTCACCCGGTACCCCCCCGAACAATTTCGGACTCCAATACCCTTCGTGCAATATATCGATCTTCACCTCCGGACCATTCTGGAACTCCTCGTCACGTCCGGGATCTCATCCGGACTCCGAACAACCTTCGGTAACCACATACTATTTCCCATAACAACTCTAGCGTCACCGAACCTTAAGTGTGTAGACCCTACGGGTTCGGGAACCATGCAGACATGACCGAGACATCTCTCCGGCCAATAACCAATAGCGGGATCTGGATACCCATATTGGCTCCCACATGTTCCACGATGATCTCATTGGATGAACCACAATGTCGGGGATTCAATCAATCCCGTATACAATTCCCTTTTGTCTATCGGTATGTTACTTGCCCGAGATTCGATCGTCGGTATCCCCATACCTCGTTCAATCTCGTTACCGGCAAGTCTCTTTACTCGTTCCGTAACGCATGATCCTGTGGCTAACTCATTAGTCACATTGAGCTCATTATGATGATGCATTACCGAGTGGGCCCAGAGATACCTCTCCGTCACACAGAGTGACAAATCCCAGTCTCGATTCGTGCCAACTCAAAAGACACTTTCGGAGATACCCGTAGTGTGCCTTTATAGCCACCCAGTTACGTTGTGACGTTTGGCACACCCAAAGTATTCCTACGGTATCCGGGAGTTCCACAATCTCATGGTCTAAGGAAATGATACTTGACATTAGAAAAGCTTTAGCAGACGAACTATACGATCTTGTGCTATGCTTAGGATTGGGTCTTGTCCATCACATCATTCTCCTAATGATGTGATCCCGTTATCAACGACATCCAATGTCCATGGTCAGGAAACCATAATCATCTATTGATCAACGAGCTAGTCAACTAGAGGCTTACTAGGGACATGTTGTGGTCTATGTATTCACACATGTATTACGGTTTCCAGTTAATACAATTATAGCATGAACAACAGACAATTATCATGAACAAGGAAATACAATAATAACCATTTTATTATTGCCTCTAGGGCATATTTCTAACAACTAGTGCACCTATACAAATTAACATTGTATTTGGTGTGTTGGGGACACAAGAGACTTTTTATTATTTGGTTGCAGCGTTGTTTGAGAGAGACCATCTTCATCCTACACCTCCCACGGATTGATAAACCTTAGGTCATCCACTTGAGGGAAAATTGCTACTGTCCTACAAAACTCTGCGCTTGGAGGCCCAACACGTGTCTACAAGAATAAAGTTGCGTAGTAGACATCAGGGTCTTCTAACAATATGCTCCAAAATACTCAGCTATGGCGAGTTTTCTCATCCATATTCAAGCGATGACATGCATTGCTATGCCCCCCTGCCGATCAAGTTGTGTTTAGACGTGTATACCATGTTGCATTGCTTCAACCAACAACTAAGATCACGCTGCATTATGTATTTCCATTCCGTTGATTTGCACTCGGAAAGATGACAACCATCATTTGTTTAATTGTTTTGTTGCTTCTGTTCTGCTAAAATTACACAGATCTACTCCTGCACTTTGTTACCCTACTGCATTTTGAAATTTGTATTGTATTTTCCTCCATTTCTTAACCATTGCCACCCCTTCAAAAGTTGAAAGGGGTTCTATAAATTGTAATCATGCACTGAGATAGTTTTGTAACTTCTGTTGACAGGTTTATGTCATCATTAGAAGCACGACATGTTTTATTTTATTGTTCTCTGGTATATTTTCATTAATTAAATATGCACAAAGTACACATAAATGGAAGAGAAACTCCATCAACCAATGCCAGTTCTAGGTAACACAATGTAGCAAATATTAAAAGCTGGAAGTTATAGATATGCCTTTATCCAGTCCTGGAAAACTTGAAGAAACTTGTGAATAATTTTGTGTTCCCATAAGATCAAATTTTTCTTTAACATAAGCTTCCAAGAGAATGGTTGGGTTGCCATTTTTGAAGATTTTATTCTTCCTTCGCATCCAGATGTTCTAGCAACCAATAACAATAATGTTGAAAGCAATTCCATTGGGAAATTCGAAGAGAGCCAAGTTGAACTGTTGAAAAACATATGTATCCCTCTTCATATTGGGAATTAAAGTGTCCCGGCATTGCAATGCAAAGGAGCAGTCTCAGAATAGATGCAAATTGGTTTCTAGTACCTGATCATTGCAAGAACACAGTGGTAGGAGGGTAGGTGGGAGGACTTCCTCTGTAGCAAATATTTAGTGACAATTATGTCATGAAGGAGTAACCAGGAGAAAACTTTGTATCTGAGAATTACTGCTGAATTCTAGACTTTTGTAAAAAGGGGATGAGCAGCCACTCCTTGTTTCAAAACTTTATAGAGTCTTGTGGAGGAGAAAGTAGTACAGTTACAATTGTAAATCCATTTATCATTGGTTGGTTAAAGTTGGGTTTGAGTCAAGATCATGTTAACCTATAGGAATTGATCAAAAGCTTGGATTGAGAGTGGTATATGGAAGAGGTCTTTAGTTGGTCCAGTAACAACAACCTGATGGACAGATGCTAGATTATCCACAGCAAAGGAGAACAGTTCAGGGAATTTTTCTTTCAGGGGAGCATTGTTCCGTTTGTCACGCCAGAAGATAGCCGAGGAACCATCTCCAATGTTGCAAGAGGCAATGTTTTCGGGTAGCATCTTGAGAATAGCTCTCCACTCAGAGAATTCCACGGGTCTACAAGAGGTAATGTTGCAAGAAGTATGGCATTTGGCTTCTCATTGATGTTTAAGCCCACTATATAACAAGATGTTGGTTCCTTGAGCACATGCCATGCCTGCATAGGATATGCATAACATGCCCAGGTGGAGTGGGATTAGCATGATATGGAGCTTAACTGATGAAAATTAACACTAAGGATCCATGGCTCAATGGTAGCGCGTCTGACTTCAGATCATAAGGTTGCATGTTTGATTCATGTCGGGTTCAATACCCTCGATCCATGCAAATTAATTCAATTTTTTTCTTCAAAGAACTAAGAGAAGCAAAGTCTCCGGTTCTCAAGTTGGACAAAGGTCATAGAAATAAATACCAATAATGCCAAATAAGTACACCATGAAAATGTATTCATGATGAATCTATTGGTTTTGGTTTTATGTTATAGATTTTGATATTTTCTTTTATAAACTTGATCAAAGTTTGACTTGGGAACTTTTTTTTAGAGCACTTCTTTAGAAGTGAGATAAATTTAGTCCACATCAACACCGATGTCACTCTCACTCGCTTGAGAACTATCCATTTAACCTGTGATGTGATGTTTTTTAATTCTTTTGTTGTAATTCCTGTCACAGGGATTTGCAGACACTCGGTAAGAGTGTTCTAAAATACTCAACCACATCAAAGTTTGCTCCACCATGTTCAGCCGGCGAAATTAACATGTATAGCGATGTTGAAACTTTGCAAGCACTCAAAACATGTGACAATGTTGACTAAAAAATGATAATGTTTTGAATTTTTCACTGTTCACCCGAGCTCACGTTGCTATCGGCAGGCAAGCAATCAAGATCATTATCATTTCGGCGTGTCTGTGACTTGTTCAATTTGTTCAGCCGCTTCCGTTGCACTGGAAATCGCGCCGTTATGCGTCTTTGTCGCGCCATGCTGCCTGATCTTCGGGGCTCTGAAACCTGATCCCGGGTCTACGTTGTGTTGTCCTGCGCAGCTTAACCTGCTGAGCCATGGCCACGCCCTTCTGAAGGGCTGTAAATTGCAATGGTGCACTGAGCCGGAGCAGTTCTGTAACAAAGACGCTGGGTCCTGAATCCTGATCAGGGGCGAGGCAGCCACGCACGTGCTGCATAAGACGTCCTAGCAAGTGTAATTAAGATAGTAGATTAATATTTATTAGAGCACATTAGCACACCGGATCCGTGGCGCAATGGTAGCGCGTCTGACTCCAGATCAGAAGGTTGCGTGTTCGATTCACGTCGGGTTCAATATCCCCCGTTCCTAATCCCGTTCCTTTTTTTTATTTTGGCCCTCCTTTTCCTCTTATTAATTTCCTGGCCTACCATGCAAGTTTAGCTGTGGAACTGTCATCATCCACGGGTTCCTTATCTGCATATAAGTGGCGCTGCTCATTTCCAGTTCACCCCCTCTTTGTCATTTTCTTCTCTTGGACAAAATACCATTTCTAAGCATTAACCATAAGAAATTTTTGATCTTCGGTGGGATATTAAGCTTCCATATGTGTCAATAAGGCACCATGGCTGTTGATATAGAATGTGGCATTGCTATCGAGGGGCACTCTTAAGATTGTGTTGCATTTTGTATGCTACGTTATACTACTTGGTGCTCCTACTAATACACAGTTCTGCGTTGTGTCACGGCAATTCTATTTGACACTTAGTGTGTCAAGATGTCGATCAAACACTAACATTTACGCGTGCCTCGGCCGGCCCATTCCCAGTTTAGCTGGTTTTTGTGTGTGTTTTTCCTCTTCTTCCCGTTTTTGGTTTCCTTCCTGTTTTCAGTTGGTCATTTTCTTTCTTTGTTTTCTACCTCTCATTTTTCTAATGCAAATTTCACTTTTCTACTTCCTTTCTTTGATTTATGTTTCACACTGCATTTTGGACTTGAACTTTAACTTCACACTATATGAAACATGTATGCATAACTTTTCAAAAACACTGAATTTTCTAGAAAATGTCAAATCATTTTTAATGCATGAATATTTTTTGTATTTTTTGCGATGTATAGTTAGTTACATACTCCCTCCATCCCAAAATAAGTGACTCAACTTTATACTAACTTTGTACTAGAGTTAGTACAAAATCGAATCACTTAATTTGGAATGTGGGGAGTACATATGAACCTTTTCTAACTCCATGGTTTTTTGAAAAATATGTAAAGTTTTAAATACGTGAATATAATTGTTTTTGTATATACAAACATTTTCAAATAATTACGAACTTCTATATGTACATAGGTGACATTTATAATTTATGTGATATTTTTTAATATTCAAAGTTACTCTAACAATATTTTAATAATATGTTTTTGAAAAATACTTTTTACAAAAATGAGAAACATAACAAATTAATAAAATAGTAATCTCATCTGGGCCGTGATAGTGAGCTAGACCACATAGGAGGTTTATCGTGTCACTCATTCTTTCTTTTGTTTTTCGTTTCCTTCCCGTTTTCAGTTGGTCCTTTTATTTTCCTTTTCTTCCTTTATTTCTCATTTTTATGCAAATTTCACCTTTTTTCCTTCTTTTCTTTGATTTATGTTTTTACTTCATTTTGGAATTGAACATTGTTTCACACTATGAACATATTCATACATGTTTGAACAACTTTTTAAAACTTTGATTTTTCTTAGACACACATAATTTTTTTTAATGCATGGATATATTTTTTGTATATATTTGAGAAACATGTGATGTATATTTATTTATATACGTACAATATTTTTCTGAATCTATGATTTTTTCAAAAAATATGTAAACTTTTTAATATGTGAATATAATATTGTGTATACACAAACATTTTCACTACATTATGAACATTTATATGCACATAGGTGGCCTTTTATAATTTATGTAATGATTTTTTATTATATTCAAAGTTACTCTAACAATATTTTAATAAAATGATTTTGAAACAAATAATTACATAAATGAGAAATTGAATAGATTAATAAAAGAGTGATGTCATTTGGGTCATGCTAGTGAGTTGACCCACATAGGAGGTCTCTCATGTCACTCTGCTCTTTCACCTTCGAGCCTCCTAAATCCATTATGCGTTGCATTTTTGCTAGACTAACCACGAGACAATGACCACATCCTCCAGCACATGTAAATTCGAATTCCATGCTTATTATATGGTCGTTAGGGACAAGCTTCAAGGGTTGTAAATTGTTTCTTGGTTTGAGACTGCTCATCATGTATGTCGCGCAATGAAGAAATAGTGAAATGTAATCCCCCTTGGCTGACGACTTTAATCTAGTTAGAGAAGCATAAGATAAAATAATGGTGTAGTGAAACCCCATCGGGCCTATTTGAAGGAAATATGCCCTGAGGCAATAATAAAGTTATTATTGATTTCCTCATATCATGATAAATGTTTATTATTCATACTAGAATTGTATTAACCGGAAACTTAGTACATGTGTGAATACATAGGCAAACAGAGTGTCACTAGTATGCCTCTACTTGACTAGCTCATTAATCAAAGATGGTTAAGTTTCCTAACCATAGACCTGAGTTGTCATTTGATTAATGGGATCACATCATTAGGAGAATGATGTGATTGACTTGACCCATTCCATTAGCTTAGCACTTGATCGTTTAGTTTACTGTTATTGCTTTCTTCATGACTTATACATGTTCCTATGACTATGAGATTATGCAACTCCCGATTACCGAAGGAACACTTTGTGTGCTACCAAACGTCACAACGTAACTGGGTGATTATAAAGGTGCTCTACAGGTGTCTCAGATGGTACTTGTTGAGTTGGCATAGATCAAGATTAGGATTTGTCACTCCGATTGTCGCAGAGGTATCTCTGGGCCCTCTCGGTAATGCACATCACTATAAGCCTTGCAAGCCATGCAACTAATGAGTTAGTTGCGGGATGATGTATTACGGAACGAGTAAAGAGACTTGCCGGTAATGAGATTGAACTAGGTATTGAGATACCGACGATCGAATCTCGGGCAAGTAACATACCGATGACAAAGGGAACAACGTATGTTGTTATGCGGTTTGACCGATAAAAATCTTCGTAGAAAATGTGGGATCCAATATGAGCATCCAGATTCTGCTATCGGTTATTGACTGGAGACGTGTCTCGGTCATGTCTACATAGTTCTTGAACACGTAGGGTCCGCATGCTTAAAGTTCGGTGACGATCGGTATTATGAGTTTATGTGATTTGATGTACCGAAGGTAGTTCAGAGTCCCGGATGAGATCGAGGATATGACGAGGAGTCTTGAAATGGTCAAGACATAAAGATCGATATATTGGACGATTATATTCGGACATCGGGAAAGGTTCCGAGTGATTCGGGTATTTTTCGGAGTACCAAGGAGTTACAGGCATACTAGAAGAAGTATTGGGCCTCAATGGGCCAAGTGGTGGAAGAGAGGAGGCAGGGCGCGCGCCCCCTAGCCCAAATCGAATTGGACTAGGGGGTCGGCCCCCTTTCCTCCTTTTCCTCCCTCTCCTTCCTTCTCCCCTTCCCCTTCCTTCCCTCCTCCTAGTAGGAGTAGGAAAGCAGAGTCCTACTCCTACTAGGAGGAGGACTCCTCCTCCTGGCGCGCCCTAGGAGGGCCGGCCTCCCCCCTTGCTCCTTTATATACGGGGGCAGGGGGCACCCTAGAACACACAAGTTGATCTGTTGATCTCTCCCAGCCGTGTGCGGTACCCCCCCCCCCTCCACCATAATCCACCTCGATCATATCGTAGAGGTGCTTAGGCGAAGCCCTGCATCGGTAGCAACATCATCACCGTCATCACGCCGTCGTGCTGACGGAACTCTCCCGTGAAGCTATGTTGGATTGGAGTTTGTGGGAGGTCATCGAGCCGAACGTGTGCTGAACTCGGAGGTGCCGTACGTTCGGTACTTGGATCAGTCGGATCGTGAAGACATACGACTACATCAACCGCGTTGTGCTAATGCTTCCGCTTTCGGTCTACGAGGGTACGTGGACACACTCTCCCCTCTCGTTGCTATGCATCACCATGATCCTGTGTGTGCGTAGGATTTTTTTGAAATTACTACGTTCCCTAACACTATTCTCTTTAACTAATGAATCGAAATTGGTGCTTGCTTGATATTTCTATCTCTAATAGATGTTATACTTGGAGAAATAACCAAAATAATCCTACTTTCACTGATAGGGTATTTTCCTCGGTTGATTGGGATTATCATTTCCCCCTTTCTTCTCTCAAAGAACTTCCCAAGATATTGACTCTCTGAGGGTAACCTCCCTAAAGCCTTTCAGATTTGATAAATGGTGGTCCCCCCCCGACGTTTTTCCTTGTATTCATAAAACTTGGGGCATCCCTTGTACATGCTCATGTCCCATTGACACCTAGTAATTCTATCTAGACACTTGAGAAAGGGGGGAATCAAAGGTTGGGGTATTTAGAGGCTTTTCTTCGGAAAACTACAAAACCTCTTGAAATAATATGACATCATGGATGTATTTGTTGAACAAAATTGCATCTCTGATGCTAAAAAGTGTTGAGGCATATCTCTCTCAAGGTAGTTTTGGTGATTGATGACAACATGTTTGCGGACTAATCATGTCCTTTGAGTAGTTCACAGATTCATCCCTGGCACGAGACGTTTTCTTCCCTTCGGAGTGTCATTCAAGACGGTGTAGCTCTTTCGTTTCTCTCTCGGTGGACTAGTTGCATAGAGGGCACCGTACTATCAAGAGGGGGTCCGCTGGGTATTGCATGGGTGGAATCAACACGTACACATCAGCTTCTCACCCTCCGAGCTCTTCCACTTCATAGAAGAGATCTCTCCTCTTTTCTATGTCCTGTCTGGGTTCCAGCGGTAGTACCGCGCAACCCAGCGGTAGTACCGCTGAGGAGCCACAAGCGGCAGTACCGCTCCGCAACGGTAGTACCGCCTGTGACTCCACAGCAGTAGTACCGCTGGGGTGCCTAGCACCACCGCCTCGTCCTCGGCCTCTTTGGAGAGATCCTCTCTCTCTTCTATGTCCCAGCGGTAGTACCGCACTACCAGCGGTAGTACCGCCGAAGGGTCACAAGCGGCAGTACCGCTCCGCAGCGGTAGTACTGCCCGTGACCCCGTTGCCGTAGTACCGCTGGGCTGTCTGTCTCCTACCGCCTCGACTCGAGGGCTCTTTTTCTCGTGTCGGGTTTTGCGGCACTAGTTGCGGTTGTAGAGGCGGTAGTACCGTTTCAGGAGCGGTAGTACCACCCTTACCACCGCGGTAGTACCGCGCTGGGTCCTATTCCCTACTAGTCTTCTCTGCACGGCAGTACCGCTGGCTGGAGCGGCAGTACCGCTGACCTAGCGGTAGTATCGCCCCCTCTTAGCGGTAGTACCGCCCTGTGCGGGGCTGGTTGGTGGGGGCAACGGTTGGATTGTTGCCCCCACTATAAAAGGGGGTCCCCTTCTTCCTTTTGACCTACCTCTTCCCCCTCAAGCTCCATTAATGCTCAAGCTCCATTAAATGCTCCAAGCTCCATTTTCACCCGATCTATCTCTCTAGCCAATCAAACTTGTTGATTTGCTCGGGAGTGGTTGAGAAGGCCCCGATCTACACTTCCACCAAGGGATTTTCGATTCCCCCACTCATCCCTAGCGGATCTTGTTACTCTTGGGTGTTTGAGCATCCTAGACGGTTGAGGTCACCACGGAGCCATAGTCCATTGTGGTGAAGCTTCGTGGTTTTGTTGGGAGCCTCCGATTAAGTTGTGGAGATTGCCCCAACCTTGTTTGTAAAGGTTCGGTCGCCGCCTTCAAGGGCACCAATAGTGGAATCACGACATCTCGCATTGTGTGAGGGCGTGAGGAGAATACGGTGGCCCTAGTGGCTTCTTGGGGAGCATTGTGCCTCCACACCGCTCTAACGGAGACGTACTTCCCCTCAAAAGGAAGGAACTTCGGTAACACATCCTCGTCTTCACCGGATCCACTCTTGGTTATCTCTTACCTTTACTTGTGCAAGCTCTTTAGTGTTACTTCTCTTGCTTGCTTGTATGCTTGTTGTTATTGCATCATATAGGTTGCTCACCTAGTTGCACATCTAGACAACCTACTTTGATGCAAAGTTTAATTTGATAAAGAAAAGTTAAAAATTGGTAGTTGCCTATTCACCCCCCCCCCTCTAGTCAACCTTATCGATCCTTTCAATTGGTATCAGAGCCTCATCTCTTTATTAAGGACTTTACCGTCCAAAGAGTATGGTTGATACCGTAGACGGTGTGGAGGAACACTCCGGTGTGAATCCGATCTCGTCTACGGGCGATGGGGGAACCTCGCTCTCTCGTGAGGAGTTCAATGTGGCCTTAGAGACATTGAAGACCTCCATGACGACTGAGGTTGAAAGCATGTTTACTAAATTTCTTGAGGGGCTTAAACTATCCACCGCACCGTTGAAAGTGGGTGACCCCACCGACAAGGTGACGGATGCTATCCCCGACAAGGGGGAAGCTAGTAGTGAAAAGGCTCCTTCTTCTAGTGGTAAAAATGGCACCGGCATCTTTGCTCATGTGGAACCACCACTTGTTTATGGTGGACCGGTTCCTTCTACTCATTTGAATCATGCCGGCCCTCCCCTAAGATTGTGAAAAATGAGGACTTTGATTCCTGGGTTTACCGCTTTAAACGTCATTTAAATCATGTGAACACTAACCTTTGTAGAATGATTGAAGAAGGTTTCTATCCGCATGATCCAAGAAACTTCACTCCTCGAGAAGCCACGGATAATCAATTCAATGAGAATGCTCTCTTCATCATTCAAGATGCAATTCCACCCGAAGACCTACCTCATCTTCGTCCCTTCGCCTTGGCCAAAGATGCATGGCATTGTGTTGTCTCTCTCTACCGGGGAAGCGCAAGCATTCAACACTCCAACTATGAAGTGGTGCAAGATGAGGCCGATGAGTTTGCTATGAAAGAAGATGAAGAACCTCGTGAGCATTATCGGAGAGTAACCAAACTTGCGATCTCACTACAAGATCATGGGAGCAAGGACACGGATGACAATTGGATCAAGCGCAAATTCCTCAAGGCAATGATGCCCTACCACAAGGCCATGTCCTCCGTCATTCATCAAAGACCGGACTTCCACACTTTGACCTCAAGCGAAGTGTTGGATGAGTTTGTGGCCATGAACATTTTGGACAAGACCGCCGACAATGCGGTGCTCCGTTCTCAACGGGCAAAGAAGCCTAACCTTGCATTGAAGGCCAAGCTCACCGTTGAAGAAGAAGAAGAGGAAGAAGAGGAGAGCAACCCCGAAGATACGAAGTATGCGTATCATGAACACATGGCACTTGCTTCAAGGCAATTTTGGAGGAAGAAAAACTCGAGGCCAAACTTTAGCAAAAACAACTCAAGTGGCACGAAGAGCAAGCAACGTGTAAGGACTTGCTACAATTGCGGCAACGTGAGTCATTTTGTTGCAGAATGCCCGTATGAGAAGAGGGAAGACAATGGTGGCAAGCTCATCCGAAAGGACAAGACCAAGTCGTTCCCCAACAAGAGCAACTTCACCAAGAAGACTCCTCCCAAGGCATTGGTGGTACAAGAAGAGTACAATGAGGATGATGACGATGATGAAGGTGATGAGTCGGTTGCCATGGCCTTCATTGCCATTGCGACGACTTCACGGGTGTCTCTCTTCGACTCACCCAATGAGAGCATCACCGCCAAGTGCCTCATGGCTAAAGCCACCAACAAGGTAACCCCCAACATCAAAACTACCATCATTAATCATCCTTCTCTGACGGATAGCATTAATGAACTTGACGGAGCTAATGTGGAGGCTAATGAGTTTGAGGCCTTTATGGGAAAACTCAAGGGAAAATACAAGAAGCACTTTGTTGCTCTCTTGGAACAACTTGGTGAAGCCAATGACATGATCGAGGCTCGCGAAGACACCATCACTAAGATGGAAGGGCATAGTCGTGACTATGCCGATGAGATTTCGGATCTTTCCAATGCTCTTGAGGAAGAGTGTGGTCTTCGTTTGGCTCTTGAGGAGTCACACAACGTTGATCATGCTAAGTTAAAGAAAGATTATGATCACCTCATAGTTTCTCATGTGCTAAACTCCGAGAAGGCCGAACTTGAGGTTGATCTTGCTAGACTCAAAGAGGAGTTTGATCTACTTGACAAGGCTCACAAGGTCTTGAAGGGTGCTCATGCTAGCCTCAAAGAGTCTCATGATCAACTTCAAGTAAAGCTAACCAAGGAAAAAGCCACTTTCCCTCGTATGATGTTAATTGATAATGCAAATGCTACTAACCCGTGTTGTGAGCATGTGCATCTCGTTGAGGAGAACGCTAAGCTAAAGGGGGAACTTGAGAGAGGTCTTGCGACTTGCATACAAGGCAAGAAGAACCTCAACGATCTCTTGATCAACCAAAATGGAGTTGTGGCCAAGGAAGGGGTTGGGTACGTGCCCGACTCCAAGAACAAGAAGAAGAATGATAAGACAAAACGACCTCCTCCTCTCATGCAAACCTTTGTGAAGGAGGGAGAGAGTGCCTCCGAGGAGAAGAAGAAGAACAATGCAAAGGGTGGCAATGTCAAGAAGGGCAATGTCACCCCTCCCAACAAAGCCGGCGATTTTAATCCTTCTTATGTGTTATGCCGTGCTAGTGATGGGCATGTTTATGCCAAATTTGTTGGTTCTCTTCATGAATACATTGAATGGTCTATTTGGGTTCCAAAGACCCTTGTTACTAACATCAAAGGACCCATTACAAAATGGGTACCTAAAACCAAGCATTGATCTCTTGTAGGTGTTTGCTTCCGGTGGGGGATCATGGTTGCTCGATAGCGGAGCTACAAATCATATGACCGGAAGCAAGGACTTGGTGGTGGACGTGCACAAGGTTCCATCTATGCCCACCAATGTCGAGTGGGGTGACGCCTCATCTTCTAAGGTATTGGGACTTGGCAAGGTGGTCATCTCTCATGATCTCATGATCGAGAAGGTCATGCTTGTTGAGTCCCTTGCATACAATTTACTTTCCGTTCGTCAACTTGCAATCATGGGCTTTGCCACTTTCTTTGATATCGATACCGTGGCCCTCTTGTGGAGCAAGACTCTTAAAGTAGCCTTTGTTGGGCATGTCGAGAATGGTCTATATGTGTTTAACTTTTCGGAGCGATCCACTAAGACCGCGACATGCCTAATGGCTAAAGTTGATGTGGGATGGCTTTGGCATCACCGTTTAGCCCATGTCAATATGAGATCTTTGCAAAGTCTCCTCAAGGGGGACCATGTCCGTGGACTAAAGAATGTTAGTTTTGCTAAAGATCGTGCTTGCAGTGCTTGTATCGAAGGAAAGCTACATGAGAAGGCTCACCCTCCCACGACTATCATTTATTCAAAGAGGCCTTTGGAGCTCCTTCACATGGATCTCTTTGGGCCTCCATCCTTCGATAGTCTTGGAAGTAGGAAGTATTGCTTGGTGATTGTGGATGACTACTCAAGGTACACGTGGGTGTATTTCTTCAAGAGGAAGAGCGAGACCCAACAAACCGTCATTGACTTTGCAAATGAAGCACAACATCAACACAATGCAAAGATCTTGACAATAAGAAGTGACAACGGCACCGAGTTCAAGAACTACACCTTGGATGAGTTTCTTAGTGATGAGGGAATCAAGCATCAATATTCCGCACCCTACACCCCTCAATAAAACGGTGTTGCGGAGAGGAAGAACCGGACGTTGATGGATGCGGCAAGGACCATGATGGCGGAGTTCAAGTCTCCGTACAACTTTTGGGCCGAAGCCATCAACACCGCATGTCATGCATCCAATCGGCTCTACCTCCGCAAGGGCTTGAACAAGACTCCATATGAGATACTCACCGGTAACAAGCCCAACCTCAAGTACTTCCGGGTATTCTGGTGTAAGTGTTTCATTCTCAAGAAAGGTGTTCGGTTGTATAAATTTGAGGCTAGAGCCTATGAGGGCATATTTGTTGGTTATGCTACAAACTCTCATGCTTACCGTGTCCTCAATAAATCCACGGGACTTATTGAGGAGACGTGTAACGTGGAGTTTGATGAGAATAACGACTCCCAAGTGGAGCAAAATGGCACTTGTGATGTAGGTGATGAAATTCCTCCCCAAGCCATAAGAAGAATGGGTGTTGGCTTTATCCTACCCATTGAGGAACCCCTTGTGGCCGAAGGAGAAGGACAAAGCTCCACTCAAGTGGAGCCATCACCAACCCAAGGCCCACACGCTTCCGAAGAACAACATGAAGGCCCTCATCCTCAAGAACATGACCAAGGGCAAGATCACGCTCAAGACGGTGTTGACCCATCAAGTGATTCCCAAGGTCAAGTTCTCTCCTCCAAGCAAGTTCAAGAACAAGAACAAGCCCAAGACGGCGCTCAAGATGATCAAGTAACCACTCCTCGTCTCTCCCCCGAGGAGGAATTAGAGCGTCGTGCCGCCAAGGTTGCTTCCAAGCTCTCCACCAAGGATCATCTCATGACGAATGTGCTTGGAAGCTTAAGAAAGGGGGTAAGCACTCGTAGACAATTAGCAAATTATTGTGAGCATCACGCGTTTGTCTCTTGTGTGGAACCCCACAAGGTCTATGAGGCGCTAGAAGATCCGGATTGGCTCAATGCCATGCATGAAGAACTCAACAACTTCGAGCGCAACAAAGTGTGGAGATTGGTGCCAAGACCGAACGGGAATCACAATGTCATTGGAACCAAGTGGATATTTAAGAACAAGCAAGATGCCCATGGGATTATCATTCGCAACAAGGCTCATTTGGTATCACAAGGCTACTCCCAAGTCGAGGGTATCGACTACGGTGAAACCTTTGCTCCCGTTGCTCGTCTTGAATCCATTCGCATGTTGATTGCATATGCTTCTCATCATAACTTTAAGTTACAACAAATGGATGTGAAGAGTGTTTTTCTTAATGGTCCTATTAATGAATTGGTTTACGTCAAGCAACCCCCCAGGTTCGAGGATCCCTACTTTCCCGATCATGTGTATCAACTCGATAAGGCACTCTATGGCCTTAAACAAGCCCCACGTGCGTGGTATGACCACCTTACCGAGTTGTTACAAGACCGTGGTTTTGAAGTTGGGCTAATCGACCCCACTCTTTTTACTAAGAAGGTCAAAGGGGAGTTGTTTGTGTGCCAATTATATGTTGATGATATTATCTTTGATTCACCTAACAAAGCTTTCAATGAAGAATTTGCCGCTCTCATGACCTCAAAGTTCGAGATGTCTTACATGGGAGAGTTGAAGTTCTTTCTAGGGTTCGAAGTGAAGCAAAGAAGAGAAGGAACCTTCATCAATCAATCCAAATACACTCAAGACATGCTCAAGAGATTCAAGCTAAGTGACGTCAAGCCGGCTTCCACTCCAATGCCCACCAAGTGCCAACTTGACTTAGATCCCAATGGTAAAGTGGTGGATCAAAAGGTATATCGCTCCATGATTGGATCCTTGCTTTACCTTTGTGCATCTAGACCGGATATCATGTTGAGTGTGGGAATTTGTGCACGGTTTCAAGCCGCACCTAAGGAAAGTCACTATGTGGCGGTCAAACGAATCTTTCGATATTTGGCTCATACCCCAAACTTTGGCTTATGGTACCCAAGAGGATCAAACTTCAAGCTTGTAGGGTACTCGGATTCCGATTGGGCGGGAGACAAAGTGGATAGGAAGTCCACTTCCGGAGGGTGCCAATTCCTTGGTTGCTCTTTGGTAAGTTGGTCTTCTAAAAAGCAAAGTTGTGTGTCTCTCTCGTCCACCGAGGCGGAGTATGTTGCAGTCGGTAGTTGTTGTGCACAACTCCTATGGATGAGGCAAACTTTAAAGGATTACGGTGTCACTTGTGACAAAGTGCCTCTTTGGTGTGACAATGAAAGTGCCATCAAGATCTCTCTCAACCCGGTGCAACACTTCAAGACGAAGCATATTGAGATTCGGTATCACTTCATCCGGGATCACATTAGGCAAGGAGAGATCGAGCTCAACTATGTCAACACTCATGAAAACCTTGCAGATATCTTCACGAAGCCCTTGGATGAAGCAAGATTTCACGAGTTAAGGCATGAGCTAAATATCATTGATTCGAGCAATGTGGCTTGAACCCTTGCACACCCCACCACGCTCAATTTGTTGTCTACTTTAGGTGTAGGCATGGACATAGGGGGAGTGTTGTTCTCTCAATGAACTCTCCCTCCCCCCATTATGCATAAATTGAATCAAGTCTTTCACTTTAGCCATTGTTGATGGTACTTGTGTTTCAAAGACGAGTTTTGGTCATGGGCCCAAGGTTAAAATCTTCGCGGCGCCATACCTCTTGACTCAAACATAGGTGGCTTCGGCCATCGCCCTTTGTTGAAGAGGTGTGTCTTGGTCGTTTGCTGGTGTGCTCTCTTTTCTTGCCGTTTTGTCCTTGAGCTAAGCCGTGTTGTTCGGTTGCCGTGGCGTACTGGGCGGTACTACCGCTGGTGGTGCGCGGTACTACCGCTTATAAGCGGTACTACCGCCCCCCAGCGCGGTACTACCGCTGAGGGACGGGACCAGGGGGTTATATCGGGGCAGGGGGAGGTTTCTTCTCCCCCATACCCATTCGCTTCGCCCCCTCTTTCCTCTTCCTCTCTCCAGCCTCCTCTCGCCGCAGGAGGGCTCCGGCGGATCTCCGTCTCCGGGGCGTCCCTCTCCATTTCCTTCGGTGGAGTCGATCCCCACCTCGTTCTCTTGCCATGGATGCCGGTATTGCCCCCGTTCCTTCTCTCCTTTTGTCTCGTTTTTCAGATCTTGTTCTTAGGGGCAATGGTAGTTGCATCTCTAGATTTTTGGCTAAATTTAGGCATGAGTAGGTTGGAGAAGGCAACTAGACTATCTTGATTAGAGTTTGGTAGGAATATTTTTGAATTTGGCAGGCCGGTAGTGCCGGATCTGACCACGGTAGTAAGAAACTGTTGTTTCCCCGCCTCGAGTGGTACTACCGCTCTCTTTGGAGTGGTACTACCGCTTGACCTCGAGCGGTACTACCGCTCTCTTTGGAGCGGTACTACCGCTTGGGCGGTACTACCGCGAGCATGTCACGGTACTACCGCTGCCTGCCAAGTTCCATCATATTCCTGCCTTTTCTTTGATCCTTTTTGGTGTGTTTGTTGGCTTATGCTCGTTCTTTCTGGTTGTTTTGCGTGTTCTTATGTTTGGCTCTAGGTGATGATCATCCTAAGCATCAAGCTCGCCGTATCAACCCCGGGCGTGCTACATCAAAACGCTGCCGCACCTCTGAGCCAGCCGGTGGTTCCTCTAGCACCCAACCGCCACCAGCAGGTGCATCCGCAAGTGTTCCTCCACCTCCTCAGCAGTCGAAGAGATCCGCCACCAAGCCAAAAGGGAAGATCGTGACTGAGATGACCAACAAGGAGTTTTGGGAAAGGCATCGCCGCAATCCCTATGAGATGGACCAAGAACCCACTTTGGTCAATCGCCCGTTCTGGAACCGATTTCAGTTTGCCATCTATTTTGATGTGATCAAGGCCAAGAAGAATTTCTTTGTTGATGTTCGCTCCATTGACACTGATGCTATGGAGAATGACCCGGAGTACTTTGGTGAAGCCCTTCAGATGTGCACTCAGCTGAACATTCTCAGGATCATGCAATTCAACAAGGATTTTGATGCAGATTTGGTGGCTCAATTCTTTGCCACTGTTCATCTTGGGACAGATGTCGACAGAACTCTGACATGGATGACCAATGGCAAGCTGCTTTTTGTCAAGTGGAAGGCTTTCATGGAGTTACTTGATGTGGTGGATCACGGGCTTGAGACTCCAGTCGGTTTCCGCCCTCACCGCAATGCTACGTCCACTCACAAGCAAGCCCTCTGGCCCTACTGCATTGTGAAAGTTAACCCAGTGACTAAGAAGAAAACCTATGAGTTGTCTCCGTATCTGGACATTCTCCATCGTATCTTCTGTGAGACTCTCTTCCCTCGCATCGGGAATCTAGATATGGTCCACTCTTATCGTGTGGACATGCTCCTTTTCTGTCAGCATGAGAAGGAAGCAAACACTGGAGCGAGCCTGGATATTTCTCATGTCATGTGGTCTGAACTTCTCTCTGCCGTGTCTGAGCGCAAGTGCCCGATATATGGTCCATTCATCATGAGGCTCATTGAGAGGGCATGGGCACAGATCTATCCCAGAGTGATGCTGGAAACTGGGGACTTGGTTTCCCATGAGATCAAGCGTCTGAGGAAGAAGGACAATTGGGTCACCCTAGCACCTCAATCCGGGGGTCCGTCTGCTGCTGCTGCTGCTACCATGGAGACCGAGGGTGGGGCAGCCACTGATGATCACGAGGAGGATATTGGGCCCTCTAGTGCTGAACCCTCGTGGGCGAAGAAGCTTAAACACAAGTTGAAGAAGCTTTTCTGCATGGAGTCTCATGGTCAGTACATGACTCATGTGGCGGAGAAGCATGCCAGGGTGCGCCACAAGGAGCTCATGCGTCAGATGGGAGCGACAGTTGCCAGTGGATCTGAGGGTCAGATCACTGAAGAGGAGGAGTGGATTCATCAGCATTGCCCTTGGACCGACTCTGACGCCGAGCAGTTTTCGACCAATGACGGAGATGCAGACGATCACGCTGAGATATGATGTTCGAGATCCTCAGCTTGCCATCACCTGGAGTCGTAGCGTTGCTCTTTTCCCTTTTTGGTGTCTCGCTGCCAAAGGGGGAGAGAGTGTAGGGATTTGTGTTGCCATGCTTTGAGTTTGTCGTATTGTGTTTTCTTGTGTGTTCTCTCGGTGTCTTTGTTTCGTTTGGTTTGGTGCCCGTGAGACCTAAGTTCTAGACATATGGTGTGAGACATATGCTCCCTATCGCTACCTTATTACTTATGTCGCTACATTTTTTCTTATGTCTATTCAGTACTGTAGTATATTATGAGTTGCATGCTTGTCCTATTATATACTCTTCTCTCATATATCTTGTGCTTAGAATTGTTGGACTATAAAATATAGGGGGAGTGTTGATCCGGATGTGTGTGTCTTGCTTTCCTTTTGCTCCTCTTTCTAGGTGCACACATTCTGGGGGAGCCCGTCTATATTTTGTAGTTCTTATTTTTCTTATGTTTATATCTTTTCCTTGTGCAAATCCCTTGTTGTCATCAATCCACCAAAAGGGGGAGATTGTTGAGGCATATCTCTCTCAAGGTAGTTTTGGTGATTGATGACAACATGTTTGCGGACTAATCATGTCCTTTGAGTAGTTCACAGATTCAACCCTGACACGAGACGTTTTATTCCCTTCGGAGTGTCATTCAAGACGGTGTAGCTCTTTTGTTTCTCTCTCGGTGGACTAGTTGCGTAGAGGGTACCGTACTATCAAGAGGGGGTCCGCTGGGGTATTGCATGGGTGGAATCAACACGTACACATCAGCTTCTCACCCTCCGAGCTCTTCCACTTCATAGAAGAGATCTCTCCTCTTTTCTATGTCCTGTCTGGGTTCCAGCGGTAGTACCGCGCAACCCAGCAGTAGTACCGCTGAGGAGCCACAAGCGGCAGTACCGCTCCGCAGCGGTAGTACCGCTCGTGACTCCACAGCAGTAGTACCGCTGGGGTGCCTGGCACCACCGCCTCGTCCTCAGCCTCTTTGGAGAGATCCTCTCTCTCTTCTGTGTCCCAGCGGTAGTACCGCACTACCAGCGATAGTATCACCGAAGGGTCACAAGCGGCAGTATCGCTCCGCAGCGGTAGTACCGCCCGTGACCCCGCTGCCGTAGTACCGCTGGGCTGTCTGGCTCCTACCGCCTCGACTCGAGGCCTCTTTTTCTCGTGTCGGGTTTTGCGGCACTAGTTGCGATTGTAGAGGCGGTAGTACCGTTTCAGGAGCGGTAGTACCGCGCTGGGTCCTATTCCCTACTAGTCTTCTCTGCGCGGCAGTACCGCTGGCTGGAGCGGCAGTACCGCCCTGTGCGGGGCTGGTTGGTGGGGGCAACGGTTGGATTGTTGCCCCCACTATAAAAGGGGGTCCCCTTCTTCCTTTTGACCTACCTCTTCCCCCTCAGGGTCCATTAATGCTCAAGCTCCATTAAATGCTCCAAGCTCCATTTCGCCCGATCTATCTCTCTAGCCAATCAAACTTGTTGATTTGCTCGGGAGTGGTTGAGAAGGCCCTGATCTACACTTCCACCAAGGGATTTTCGATTCCCCCACTCATCCCTAGCGGATCTTGTTACTCTTGGGTGTTTGAGCACCCTAGACGGTTGAGGTCACCACAGAGCCATAGTCCATTGTGGTGAAGCTTCGTGGTTTTGTTGGGAGCCTCCGATTAAGTTGTGGAGATTGCCCCAACCTTGTTTGTAAAGGTTCGGTCGCCGCCTTCAAGGGCACCAATAGTGGAATCACGGCATCTCGCATTGTGTGAGGGCGTGAGGAGAATACCGAATGTTGTTCGGAGTCCCGGATGAGATCCCGGACGTCACGAGGAGTTCCGGAATGGTCCGGAGGTAAAGAATTATATATAGGAAGTGCTATTTCGGCCATCGGGACAAGTTTCGGGGTCATCGGTATTGTACCGGGACCACCGGAAGGGTCCCGGGGGTCCACCGGGTGGGGCCACCTGCCCCGGGGGGCCACATGGGCTGTAGGGGGTGCGCCTTGGCCTATATGGGCCAAGGGCACCAGCCCCAAGAGGCCCATGCGCCAAGAGATGAGGGATAGGAAGAGTCCTAAAGGGGGAAGGCACCTCCGAGGTGCCTTGGGGAGGAGGGACTCCTCCTAGCCGCACCCTTCCTTGGAGGAAGGGCCAAGGCTGCGCCTCCCCCCTCTCCCTTGCCCCTATATATATGTGGGGGGTGGGAGGGCAGCCATACCAATGTTCTGGTGCAGCCCTCCCCTTCTCCCAAGTCCTTCTCCTCTCCCGTGGTGCTTGGCGAAGCCCTGCACGATTGCCACGCTCCTCCACCACCACCATGCCGTTGTGCTGCTGCTGGATGGAGTCTTCCTCAACCTCTCCCTCTCTCCTTGCTGGATCAAGGCGTGGGAGACGTCACCGGGCTGTACGTGTGTTGAACGCGGAGGTGCCGTCCGTTCGGCACTTGGTCATCGGTGATTTGGATCACGACGAGTACGACTCCATCAACCCCGTTCTCTTGAACGCTTCCGCTTAGCGATCTACAAGGGTATGTAGATGCACTCTCCTTCACCTCGTTGCTGGTCTCTCCATAGATAGATCTTGGTGACACGTAGGAAAATTTTGAATTTCTGCTACGTTCCCCAACAGTGGCATCATGAGCTAGGTCTATGCGTAGTTTCTATGCATGAGTAGAACACAAAGTAGTTGTGGGCGTTGATTTTGTTCAATATGCTTTCCGTTACTAGTCTTATCTTGATTCGGCGGCATCGTGGGATGAAGCGGCCCGGACCGACCTTACACGTACTCTTACGTGAGACAAGTTCCACCGACTGACATGCACTATTTGCATGAGGTGGCTAGCGGGTGCCAGTCTCTCCCACTTTAGTCGGATCGGATTCGATGAACAGGGTCCTTATGAAGGGTAAATAGCAATTGGCATATCACGTTGTGGTCTTTGCGTAGGTAAGAAACGTTCTTGCTAGAAACCCATAGCAGCCACATAAAACATGCAAACAACAATTAGAGGACGTCTAACTAGTTTTTGCAGGGTATGCTATGTGATGTGATATGGCCAAAGGATGTGATGAATGATATATGTGATGTATGAGATTGATCATGTTCTTGTAATAGGAATCACGACTTGCATGTCGATGAGTATGACAACCGGCAGGAGCCGTAGGAGTTGTCTTAATTTATTTATGACCTGCGTGTCAACTTAAACGTCATGTAATTACTTTACTTTATTGCTAAAGTGTTAGCCATAGTAGTAGAAGTAATAGATGACGAGACAACTTCAAGAAGACACGATGATGGAGATCATGATGATGGAGATCATGGTGTCATGCCGGTGACGATGATGATCATGGAGCCCCGAAGATGGAGATCAAAAGGAGCAATATGATATTGGCCATATCATGTCACTATTTGATTGCATGTGATGTTTATCATGTTTTTGCATCTTGTTTGCTTAGAACGACGGTAGTAAATAAGATGATCCCTCATTACAATTTCAAGAATGTGTTCTCCCCTAACTGTGCACCGTTGCTAAAGTTCGTCGTTTCGAAGCACCACATGATGATCGGGTGTGATAGATCCTTACGTTCACATACAACGGGTGTAAGACAGTTTTACACATGCAAAACACTTAGGGTTAACTTGACGAGCCTAGCATGTGCATAGACATGACCTCGGAACACAGAAGACCGAAAGGTCGAGCATGAGTCGTATGGTAGATACGATCAACATGAAGATGTTCACCGACGTTGACTAGTCCGTCTCACGTGATGATCGGACACGGCCTAGTTGACTCGGATCATGTAATCGCTTAGATGACTAGAGGGATGTCTATCTGAGTGGGAGTTCATAAAATGAACTTAATTATCCTGAACATAGTCAAAAGATCTTCGCAAATTATGTCGTAGCTCGCGCTTCAGTTCTACTGTTTAGATATGTTCCTAGAGAAAATTTAGTTGAAAGTTGATAGTAGCAATTATGCGGACTAGGTCCGTAAACTGAGCATTGTCCTCATTGCTTCATAGAAGTCTTATGTCCTTAATGCACCGCTCAGTGTGCTGAACCTCGAACGTTGTCTATGGATGTTGCGAACATCTGACATACAAATTTTGATAACTACGTGATAGTTCAGTTAAACGGTTTAGAATTGAGGCACCGAAGACGGTTTTGAAACGTCGCGAAACATATGAGATGTTTCGAGGGATGAAATTGGGATTTCAGGCTCGTGCCCATGTCAAGAGGTATAAGACCTCCGACGTTTTTTTTCTTAGCCTACAAACTAAGGAGAAAAGCTCAATTGTTGAACTTGTGCTCAGATTATCTAAGTACAACAATCGCTTGAATCGAGTGGGAGTTGATCTTCCAAATGAAATAGTGATGGTTCTTCGAAGTCATTACCACCAAGCTACTAGAGCTTTGTGATGAACTATGATATATTAGGGACATATATGATGATCCTTGAGATATTCGCGATGTTTGACACCGCAAAAGTAGAAATCAAGAAGGAGCATCAATTGTTGATGGTTGGTAAAACCACTAGTTTCAAGAAGGGCAAGGGAAAGAAGGGATACTTCATGAAACGGCAAATCAGCTGCTGCTCTAATGAAGAAACCCAAGGTTGAACCCAAACCCGAGACTAAGTGCTTCTGTAATAAGGGGAACAGCCACTGGAGCAGAATTACCCTAGATACTTGGTAGATTAGAAGGCTGGCAAGGTCGATAGAAGTATATTGGATATACATTGTGTTGATGTGTACTTTACTAGTACTCCTAGTAGCACCAGGGTATTAGATACCGATTCGGTTGCTAAGTGTTAGTAACTCGAAATAAAAGCTACGGAATAAAACGGAGACTAGCTAAAGGTGAGCTGACGATATGTGTTGGAAGTGTTTCCAATGTTGATATGATCAAGCATCGCATGCTCCCTCTACCATCGAGATTGGTGTTTGCGTTGAGTATAGACATGATTGGATTACGTCTATCGCAATACGATTATTCATTTAAGGAGAATAATGGTTACTCTGTTTATTTGAATAATACCTTCAAATGGTCTTACACCTGAAATGAATGGTTTATTGAATCTCGATCGTAGTGATACACATGTTCATGCCAAAAGATAGTAATGATAGTACCACCTACTTGTGGCACTGCCACGTAAGTCATATCGGTATAAAACGCATGAAGAAGCTCCATGTTGATGGATCTTTGGGCTCACTCGTTTTTGAAAGGTTTGAGACATGCGAACCATGTCTATTGGTGTATTTGCATGAAGAAACTCCATGCAAATGGACCGTTTAGACTCACTTGATTTTGAATCACTTGAGACATGCAAATCATACCACATGGGCAAGATGACTGAAAGCCTCGGTTTCAGTAAAATGGAACTAGAAAGCAACTTGTTGGAAGTAATACATTTTGATGTGTGCAGTCCAATGAGTGCTGAGGCGTGTAGTGGATATCGTTATGTTCTTACTTCACAGATGATTTGAGTAGATGTTGAATATATTTACTTGATAAATCACGAGTCTGAATTATTGAAAGGTTCAAGTAATTTCAGGGTGAAGTTGAAAGATCGTCGTGACAAGAGGATAAAAGATCTATGATATGATCATAGAGATGAATATCTGAATTACGAGTTTGGCACAGAATTAAGACATTGTGGAAATTGTTTCACAACTAATACAGCCTGGAACACCATAGTGTGATGGTGTGTCCGAACATCATAACTGCACCCTATTGGATATGATGCATACCATGATGTCTCTTATCGAATTACCACAATAGTTTATGGGTTAGGCATTAGAGACAACCACATTCACTTTAAAAGGGGAACCACGTAATTCCGATGAGATGACACCGTATGAACTATGGTTTAGAGAAACCTAAGCTGTCATTTCTTAAAAGTTTGGGGCTGCGACGCTTATGTGAAAAGGTTTCAGGCTGATAAGCTCGAACCCAAAGCGGATAAATGCATCTTCATAGGACACCCAAAACAGTTGGGTATACCTCCTGTCTCAGATCTGAAAGCAATAAAGGATTGTTTCTAGAATTGGGTCCTTTCTCGAGGAAAAGTTTCTCTCGAAGGAATTGAGTGGGAGGATGGTGGAGACTTGATGAGGTTATTGAACCGTCACTTCAACTAGTGTATAACAGGGCACAAAGAGTTGTTCCTGTGGCACCTACACCAATTGAAGTGGAAGCTTATGATATTGATCATGAGACTTCGGATCAAGTCACTCCCAAACCTCGTAGGATGACAAGGATGCGTACTACTTCAGAGTGGTACGTAATCCTGTCTTGGAAGTCATGTTGCTAGACAACGATGAACCTACGAGCTATGGAGAAGCGATGGTGGGCCTGGATTCCGATAAATGGCTCGAGGCCATAAAATCCGAGAGAGGATCCATGTATGGAAACAAAGTGTAGACTTTGACAGAACAGCTCGATGGTCGTGAGGCTGTTGAGTATAGATGGATTTTAAAAGGGAAGACGGACAATGATGGTAAATATCACCATTAAGAAAGCTCGACTTGTCATTAAGATGTTTTCTGACAAGTTCAAGGAGTTGACTACGGTGAGATTTTCTCACTCATAGCGATGCTAAGAGTCTGTTGGAATTATATTAGCAGTCACTGCATTATTTATGAAATCTTGCAGATAGGATGTCAAAACATTGTTTCCTCGACGATTTTCTTGAGGAAAGGTTGTATGTGATACAACCGGAAGGTTTTGTCAATCCTGAAAGATGCTGATAAGTATGCAAAGCTCCAGCAATCCTTCTGAGGACTGGAGTAAGCATCTCGGAGTTGGAATGTATGCTTTGATGATGACCAAAGATTTTGGGTTTATACAAAGTTTATGAGAAACTTGTATTTCCAAAGAAGTGAGTGGGAGCACTATAGAATTTCTGATGAATATATGTTGTTGACATATTGTTGATCAGAAATGACGTAGAATTTCTGGAAATCATATAGGGTTATTTGGAAAGTGTTTTTCAATGGAAAGCCTGGATTAAGCTATTTGAACATTGAGCATCAAGATCTATAAGGATAGAACAAAACGCTTAATGGTACTTTCAAATGAGCACATTCCTTGACATGATCTTGAAGGTGTTCAAGATGGATCAGTCAAAGAAGGAGTTCTTGCCTGAGTTGTAAGGTATGAAGTTAAGACTTAAAGCTCGACCACGGCAGAATAGAGAGAAAGGACGAAGGTCGTCCCCTATGCTTAAGACATAGGCTCTACAGTATGCTATGCTGTGTACCGCACCTGAAATGTGCCTTGCCATGAGTCAGTCAAGGGGTACAAGAGTGATCCAAGAATGGATCACAAGACAGCGGTCAAAGTTATCCTTAGTAACTAGTGGACTAAGGAATTTTCTCGATTATGGAGGTGGTAAAAGAGTTCGTCGTAAAAGGTTACGCCGATGCGAACTTTGACACTAATCCAGATTATTTTGAGTAGTAAACTGGATTCATATAGTAGAACGGTTATTTGGAATAGCTCCAAATATAGCGTAGTAGTTGCATCTACAAGATGACATAGAAATTTGCGAAATACATACGGATCTGAATGTTGCAGACCCGTTGACTAAAACCTCTCTCACAAGCAACATGATCAAACCCAGAACTCATTGAGTGTTAATCACATAGTGATGTGAACTAGATTATTGACTCTAGTAAACTCTTTGGGTGTTAGTCACATGGGGATGTGACCTTGAGTGTTAATCACATATCGATGTGAACTAGATTATTGACTCTAGTGCAAGTGGGAGACTGTTGGAAATATGCCCTAGAGGCAATAATAAATTAGTTATTATTATATTTCCTTGTTCATGATAATCGTTTATTATCCATGCTATAATTGTATTGATAGGAAACTCAGATACATGTGTGGATACATAGACAACACCATGTCCCTAGTAAGCCTCTAGTTGACTAGCTCGTTGATCAATAGATGGTTACGGTTTCCTGACCATGGACATTGGATGTCGTTGATAACGGGATCACATCATTAGGAGAATGATGTGATGGACAAGACCCAATCCTAAGCATAGCTCATAGATCGTGTAGTTCGTATGCTAAAGCTTTTCTAATGTCAAGTATCATTTCCTTAGACCATGAGATTGTGCAACTCCCGGATATCGTAGGAGTGCTTTGGGTGTACCAAACGTCACAACGTAACTGGGTGACTATAAAGGTGCACTACGGGTATCTCCGAAAGTGTCTGTTGGGTTGGCACGAATAGAGACTGGGATTTGTCACTCCGTGTGATGGAGAGGTATCTCTGGGCCCACTCGGTAGGATATCATCATAATGTGCACAATGTGATCAAGGAGTTGATCACGGGATGATGTGTTACGGAACGAGTAAAGAGACTTGCCGGTAACGAGATTGAACAAGGTATAGGGATACCGACGATCGAATCTCGGGCAAGTACAATACCGCTAGACAAAGGGAATTGTATACGGGATTGATTAAGTCCTTGACATCGTGGTTCATCCGATGAGATCATCGTGGAACATGTGGGAGCGAACATGGGTATCCAGATCCCGCTGTTGGTTATTGACCGGAGAACGTCTCGGTCATGTCTGCATGTCTCCCGAACCCGTAGGGTCTACACACTTAAGGTTCGATGACGCTAGGGTTATAAAGGAAATTTGTATGTGGTTACCGAATGTTGTTCGGAGTCCCGGATGAGATCCCGGACGTCACGAGGAGTTCCAGAATGGTCCGGAGGTAAAGAATTATATATAGGAAGTGCTATTTCGGCCATCGGGACAAGTTTCGGGGTCATCGATATTGTACCGGGACCACCGGAAGGGTCCCGGGGGTCCACCAGATGGGGCCACCTGCCCCGGGGGGCCACATGGGCTGTAGGGGGTGCGCCTTGGCCTATATGGGCCAAGGGCACTAGCCCCAAGAGGCCCATGCGCCAAGAGATGAGGGATAGGAAGAGTCCTAAAGGGGGAAGGCACCTCCGAGGTGCCTTGGGGAGGAGGGATTCCTCCTAGCCGCACCCTTCCTTGGAGGAAGGGCCAAGGCTGCGCCTCCCCCCCTCTCCCTTGCCCCTATATATATGTAGGGGGTGGGAGGGCAGCCATACCAATGTTCTGGTGCAGCCCTCCCCTTCTCCCAAGTCCTTCTCCTCTCCCGTGGTGCTTGGCGAAGCCCTGCACGATTGCCACGCTCCTCCACCACCACCATGCCGTTGTGCTGCTGCTGGATGGAGTCTTCCTCAACCTCTCCCTCTCTCCTTGCTGGATCAAGGCGTGGGAGACGTCACCGGGCTGTACGTGTGTTGAACGCGGAGGTGCCGTCCGTTCGGCACTTGGTCATCGGTGATTTGGATCACGACGAGTACGACTCCATCAACCCCGTTCTCTTGAACGCTTCCGCTTAGCGATCTACAAGGGTATGTAGATGCACTCTCCTTCACCTCATTGCTGGTCTCTCCATAGATAGATCTTGATGACACGTAGGAAAATTTTGAATTTCTGTTACGTTCCCCAACATAAATAAGGGGTGATGGTCATATCTACTCCACGGTCGCGATGCTTGAGGTAGCTACCTCTTTTTATAACAACATTTTTGGTTATGAACCAAACCTGAATGTTCAACTTGGTGTTGGCTTTGGGAACCCTGATGATATGGTCACTGGTGCTGAAAATGCCACTCTCCAGAAACCTTTCCCTCAAGTGGAAATCAATGAGGCACCGTAAGATCTTACCCATGGGGCCCCATACACTTATGGGTATTCCTTCCTTTTTATCAAAATTCTTGTAACCTTATAAAAATGAATTTATGGCCCTTGTCAACGACTTGAAAATGGCACTTTGAATGTCTTTATGTTGAACTTTGCAATTGTTTCTCTTGTTCCAAAAGAAAAATGATATGAAAGAGATGAAGAAAATCATGCCTATTAGCTTTAGCAATTATGCTTTACATACTTTTCTTACTAAAGCTATGACTGCCAGATCTCTCATGTTAGTGATAGATTGATTCCCTCCAACAAAAATTCTAACCCGTTATAATCTTGCTAAACGACAAGCAGTAGATGATATGACTTGCTTATTTTGGAAGGAAATGTAGAATGTGCAATACCTCTTAATTGAATTTGTTGCCAAGATTGTCCCATAAATCCTTTCTAATCTATACTATTTGGATATGCCAACATGCTTGTCTGATTGGTTGCAAAGGAAGAAAATGGATGTCTGCAGTCTTTTTAGTTTTGTTGATGTTTAGACCTTACGAAATAGACTTTCTAAATAATCGTCATGAGGGAACTCCATATGGAATATCTCAACGCGAAGATGCTCAACCAGCATTAATTTTGCGGTGTTTACATCTCCTAAATAATCATCGGGAGGGAACTCCAGATGATCACTTGGGATTTATCTTCCCGCTAGATGCAACTGACGAATAACGACACCATTTGCCCTTGGTCCACACAAATTGGTTCCAACATGGAAATCGATCTAGCTTCTCACCTAGGCTTGTAGCGTTTTGTGCTTGTGTCGCCTTTTTCAATTCGGATGGTAATAACTAATAAGCAAGAATCCTTTCTGATCAGCTACTTTGGTCATGCCTTTGTGAATAATTTATGCATTTCAGTGAAATGTAATGAGGGAAACACCTCTATTTTCTTTGAATAAGAACTTAGTAGATAAGCAGTGAGTCAAGGGTAATACTGATTCGCAGGTCCGTACTATGATATAGCTTAATTAGTGAATAACAGCACACCGGATCCGTGGCGCAATGGTAGCGCGTCTGACTCCAGATCAGAAGGTTGCGTGTTCGATTCACGTCGGGTTCAATATCCCCCGTTCCTAATCCGGTTCCTTTTTTATTAATTCACGCCTCCATTAATCCCACACAAAATCCACCGTCCATCCCCCAAACCAAACAATCCCAGCCGTCCAAAATCCCCTAATCCCCTCCTTCCCTATCCAGAACCCAGAACCTCTCCCTCCCGGCCGCTGCGAATTCTCCGAGCTCGCCCTCGCCATTCCCCGCGCTCCAATGCTACTCCAGAAACCCATCCGCCATTAACTCCCGCACCGCCCAGATGCTCGCCTACCCAAGCACGTCGGCCCCGCCGTGGCCGCAGCGCCACCCGGCCGCCGCTTCCCCGCGCCGCGTCGCGGTGGCGGCCGCACCCGCGGGTGCGCCGGCCAGGGGCAAGCGGCGGCGGGCGGGCGCCGGGGAGGCGGAGGCCGACCCGGCCGCCGAGGCCGCGGAGCTGGTGCGGTTCTTCCTGCGCAAGACCGACGGCGGCAAGGACCGGCTGGTGTCCGTGCTGGACCGCCACGTCAAGGTGGTCCGCACCGAGCACTGCTTCCTCCTCTTCGAGGAGCTCGGCCGCCGCGACGGCTGGGTCCAGTGCCTCGAGGTGAGCCACCATACCGTACCCCTGTGCCCAACTCAATCAGGATCACTAGACCATCCATTTTTCACGAGTTAGAGCCATTGTCATGACTCTCACTTGGATAGCGTACCCTGAAAATATGTTGGTCTGAAAAATTCTAGATATGATGAATTGGGATAGGTATAAAATTCTACTAGATATGATTTCAGATGTCCTTGTGGGCTAAACATTTCATGATTTATGAAACTGATGTTTGTTGTAGAAAATTCTGCCCATCCTCTCTAATGCTTCGTGCTCTGCTAGATTTTCAGGTGGATGCAGAAGCAGCGGTGGTACGTCGCAGACAACGGCATCTATTCCAAGCTGATATCTGTGATGGGAAGGAAGGGGCAGATACGGATGGCCATGTGGCTCTTCTCTCAGATGCGCAACAGCGGGTGCAAGCCGGACACTTCGGTGTACAATTCCCTTATCGGTGCGCATCTGCATTCGCGGGACAAGAGTAAGGCTTTGGTGAAAGCTCTCGGCTATTTTGACAAGATGAAGGGCATGGAGAGATGCCAGCCGAATATCGTGACGTACAACATCCTCTTGAGGGCGTGTGCTCGGGCTAGTGACACGAAGCAGGTGGACATCCTTTTCAAGGATCTGGATGAAAGCATAGTCTCTCCAGATATCTACACATACAATGGAGTGATCGACGGATATGGGAAGAATGGCATGATTACAGAGATGGAGTCTGTATTGGTGCGGATGAAAAGCAAGCAGTGCCGCCCAGATGTGATCACATTCAACATACTCATAGATTCGTATGGGCGAAAGCAGACATTCGACAAGATGGAGCAGGTGTTCAAGAGTTTATTGAGGTCCAAGGAGAGACCTACCCACCCGACGTTTAATTCCATGATAACAAACTATGGGAAAGCAAGGCTTAGAGAGAAAGCTGAGTCTGTACTTGAGAAGATGGGAGAATTGGGATTCAAACCGAATTATGTGACGCAAGAGTGTCTCATCAATATGTACGCGTATTGTGATTGCGTCTCAAAGGCCCAGCAGATATTTGATGAGCTCGTAAGCTCACAAAGTACTGTTCCCCTATCTTCATTGAATGCCATGCTTGATGCCTACTGCATGAACCGCTTGCCTATGGAAGCAGATCGGCTGTTGGATAGTGCGATTGAGAAAGGTGTAGTGCCCAGTGCTTCCACATATAAGCTGCTTTACAAGGCCTACACCAGGGCAAACGATAAGATGCTTGTCCAGAAGCTGCTCCAGCGAATGAATAAGCAGGGTATTGTTCCGAATAAAAAGTTCTTCCTTGATGCTCTGGAAGCATTTGGTACCTCCGCCAATAAACCCAGGAGGGTACAAACCTCAAACTCTGCAAGAGAGTCAAGTAGTGATTCTGCAAACAATTCGGAAATGGCTAGTTCAAGCAAGCCAGTGTCAAGTACTTTGGAAGCAGTTGGCGCTTCCGAGAAAAAAATCAGGATATTACCCAATTCAAACTCTGCAAGCAAGCCAGATGCAGGTTCTGAAAGCAGTTCAGAAATAGCTACATCAAGCAAGCCAGAGCTAAGCTTTTTGCGAGTAGCTTCTTGATAGGGTGATCTGTTCTGAACTGCTTCACAGTAGAATGTGTCCAGTTGCTTGTACCAAGTGATATCCTAGGAATGGCCTTCCCTCAAAAAAAAGTGATATCCTAGGAAAAGGCAATCCATGTGATTGGTTGCTTGAATTCGAACCATCCTAGATGTCAGGTTAAAATTTTAGGAATATTTTTCTCATGTACATTCACCAAAAACAACTGAACCGCAGGGTACTGGAGCCATCTCATTCCATTCAACTTCAAGATACCCTTCTTCTGTATGTGCTTCGGCAAGGGTTTTCTTCTAAATTTCATAGCTATGTTATAAAATTACTGTACTCACTCCGTTCACTTTTGTAAGTCGTTTCAGACATCTCAAAATGGGCTGTTTTGCACATTGTCTGAAATATCTTCAAGGTCTTATAAAAGTGAACAGAGGAAGTAGCATCTTTGTTTCAACAGTGGCCTTGCTATACCTTTTGTTACTAGTGTCTTGGCTGTGCTTCAGAGGAACAGTGTCACATGTTATTAACAGTTTGTTATGACTAGATGTCTAGATCAGTATTTGGAAGAAACCCTCATCCTACACATCTCAGAATTTGGCATTCTGAGGTTTTGGAATTTATATTTCCTGGTGCTTTAGGTAATTTAATGCTTTCATTGGTCTACTTTTGTCAACACATGCACTGCACATACACATTGCTAGTATCGATTAAAAATGCTTACTTTATTAGAAGTATGTTCTACAAGGACTGACAGCAACTAGAGAATTTACACCCAATCGTCCTATGCTTCCAAGTTCCAAGATGAACTGGCGAACATTAGGGAGACCTCAACACTGGATTTCAAACAATATGGAGCCATGTGAGCTCACCACCGCTGAGATGTCCCCTTTCATGAGACTCCGGCTCTTTCCACTCCAGACTTCAGTGCAGGTGCACAAGTGTTTCCTTGCCAACTTTCTCCCTGCAACCTTCTCTAGATCCGGCACCCTTACAGCAATCTTCCTGCTTGCAATGTCAAGGTTGAAGAAGGCCAGGTAGATCTCTCCTGCTCCATGGAAGACAAAGAATCAGCGCAAAGAAAAGGGACGCTTATTCGGCATGCTGCTTAGGTAAAAGTACCTTTGTCTCCAGTTGCTGTCCATGCTCGTGCTCCAGTAGTTTCACTCTCTGTTGCATCAAACAAGAGTGCTACTTAGATAAAAGTAGCGATTAATTTGTGGTGACTCGTTATGGAGTAACTTATACCTCCTTCCTTGCTTGACTTCAATGTAGCACACAATCCTGAGTAGCTGCTTTTAAGTTGTCCATTCTCCGTTAGCTCCCAGACCTGCAGTTGTTATGGGCAAAATATGATCAATCGCGGCATACATTCACTTCCAAAGCTAAGAGACTCAAGCAACTTCATGACAAAAAATGCTCCAAGAAACATTGGAATTCAGCCTCACTATATGGATCCCGCTCTCTTACTAGGTTACCTGCTTTGAATGCTGTTCGCAGGCCGAGAACATGGGACTGACAGATGCATCCAAGCAACCATCATTGTTGTCAATACCCACCAGGTGGAACTTCGCTTGGTCTTCCTCACTGCTGATGGTAACTCCATCCCTGAAGCACATAATATGTATGGATCATACGTACAAATGAGAAAACTAGTACTGCTTCCTTTCACGAATTGTTTTCTTGCAAGGCACTTACGATGTTGGAAGAAGTTTTGCTTTGGACATGCAAAACGAGGCATTGTCATTCTGGATTCCAAAGCCTCTGCAAATGTGATCTTTTGAGGAACTGTGCCATCCACCGGTGCTCTTATCGTTGCAGGTAGCGAGACCAAGAACAGGTCCACCATTGTTTGTCAGGTCCGAGCGACCAGACTGTTCATCGGATTCTGAAGTCCTTTCACTCTGAATATAACCAAACTGAAAAAAAAATCCACAAGTTAACTCCCTGTTCACTATATGTTGCAGCAGGAATCTCCAGACTTCAATTAATATATTGTTTACCTCCATGTTGTTCTTAGTGTGGTGATTAATCTTCAGTAGAGTAGGGTGGGTGATTAGATTGAATGTACCATCATTGAGGTGCCTCAGGTCACCTCCAAACATGAGGGGGGATTTGGCCATGGACCAAAGTAGCATCTGCAAGGTCATGCCAGTTTGCAAAAATGCGGTAAGACTTTGGGTTGCAACTTGGAAAACAGACATGAAGTTTCTCCAAGTGCAATGCAAACCTGTGTTAATTGCTCGTCAAATGTAAGGTTAGTGCTTCTGTGAGGGCCCTGGTTAACACCTGTATGAGAGAAATATCAAGCGTTTTCCAATGATTAGTCACCAATGCGCATGGAATTAGAACAGATGTGCATTGCCAAAAAAGGGGTGCCACAAAGTTTTATATGGTATGAATGATCACCTGCATCAGTAAGCCTGCCGAACGGAAGCATGTCTAGGTCAGGCCAAGACCTTCCTTGCAATCCGGTGGCGCCGATCTTATTCGCATCGGCAAACGATCTGTATATATCATCATATACATGCAGGTGAAAAAGAAGGTAGAATAAACTGACTGATCTCTACTAGAGATTACAAGTAGCAGCTACTATACACCCCTAAAATTTATCTGATGCTATCTGGTTACCTGGCGACATCGAAATGCGGGCGAACATCTTTCCAGCTGTCCCAGTCGTCCCCTGTTATTCTGAACATGTCAACATGCTGGGTGATGTTCTCGGCTAACGCCGGAGTGACTTCGGTTCCGGGCGAGATGGACAGGATGACCGGCCGCTCAAGCTCTTTCAGGGTCTGCACACAACAATGTATGTATTCAAATGAACTGATTTCAACAGGTCACCACCAATTTGTGATCCCAGAATGGAGGGCTACATCTGCATGCGGACCTCTGAAACAGCCATGATCTCCTTCGGGCTATAATCCGTGCCGAAGATGCAATCTACCTTCACTGCAAACACAACAGTTTTATGTTACCAACAGTTGCTTCTGAAATTAAAAATAATGTAGCAGCTGAAAAATGCTAGTATGAAGTTTGGGCCCGGAGTTGGCAGCTTACCGAAATCGACACCCCAATCGGCGTACTGCTGGTAAAGAGACCTGAGGAACGCTCGTCCGGCTCCCGCGTCGGTGTTTACGCTCATGAACCCGTTCGACATCCACGCGCAGGTCCTGTGTGTGAGGCCTATGTCGCTCGCCGTCCATTGCCGGCCATCCTCTACGTAGGCTTTTCCCTGAATAAACGAAACCAGAAGAAAATTACTAATCTAACGAAGTAACTCCCCTACGGCAGCTATCTACTGTCACGGTAACTCTCCTCAAATATGCGCTCACTAGGAATATACTTTCTTATGGTCTAATTGTAGAAGTAAGTGAAAATTTGAAGATGAAACAAGAAGTCCAAGATCCACGGAGAGTAGGGAGTACCGTGTCGACGTCGAGGATGGGGGTGCTGGCGTTGACGGCCTGGGTGCTGATCCCGTTCATGAGGTGGATGCCGAACTTGAGGCCCATGGCGTGGACCTTATCGGCGACGTGCTTAAACCCCTCGCCGCCGGCGGACGACGGGAACCTCTCGGGGTCGGGGAACGGGCGGCCCCACTGGTCGACGCTGTCGAAGCCGTACGAGTCCTCCCCGGCGCCGTTGACGTTCTTCCGGTACCACAGGAAGTCGATCACCGCGTACTGCACGCACGCAGAGAGAGAGAGAGAGAGAGAGAGAGAGAGAGAGAGAGAGAAATGCGTGATCCATATATATATACCATGAACTATGAACTTGGTACCGGAGGAAGGCCAAGCCAACGAACCTGGTATCCGTGCGGGAGCAGCTTGTCGGCCATGATCTGCGCGTTGTGGAGGAAGGCGGCCTCGTCGATGGTCCAGGAGAAGGAGTCGTACGAGTTCCACCCTCTCGGCGGCAGCATGGCGAGCCGCCGGCGGCCGTCTCCCGCCGCCGCTGCCTCGCAAGAGCCCCTGAAATCACGAGACGCATGCATGCATGAGAAAAAGGTGTTTGAGATACATAGATGCGGAGTAGATGGTTAGCTGCCGCATTGTGCATGGAGGAGGAGGCCGGACCAGATAAGGGACGACACGAAGAGGACGAGGACGGTGCTGAGGATGCGAGGAGAGGCTGCCATGGCCATGGAGACGGAGATGAGGTAGGAGGCCGGGTGCGAGCTCAGCTGTGCCTGTGCGTCATATATAGGCAGGCGGGCGGGCGGTTTGAGTGGCGTGGAGTGTGGAGTGAGGTGGATGGAGATCGGGTCACGCGCATGCAGGCGCACGTGGGCAGGGAGGTTTTTTTTTTTTTGAAGGGGCAGGGAGGGTTGTTGCACGAGATAAGAAGAAGCGAGGAAGGGCCAGGACTCTCGTTTCGGTGGATAGGGATACGGCCGGTGGTCCTGGGTGTGTACCGTTGCGTTGTGCTGTCGAAGCTCCAGGGTTCCGTTTCAGCCTTGATTATCTGGATTTTAGTCTTTTTCTTTTGATGAGGGGGGTAAAACACTTTGTTCAAGCCAAAGATGTTGGGAGGGATACAGATAATATCTGGTCTATCATACGGCCACACGTGTCTACCAAAAGCTAAGAGCATCTGCAATGAAAGATGCAAATTTGAAGATATAAAACACGAGACGTAAAACCTTACATCTTCAAAAAAAAGTGCCATTTGCATCTTAAAAAATGGTTAACTTCAACGGATGATGCAAAACAGAGATGTAAAAAAGCAATTCCAATAGGAGATGCAAACTAGAGATGCAAAACCGGCCGCTGTGCACAAATTGAAATAAGACACCCGGTAATCAACTTAAAATTTGCTCATCTTCACGATACTAAATTATTACATAGTTCATCAAATCCACAAGATCAAATGCAACACATACAACATATGTTTGTACAATACAACAAACAAACAAATGAAACTAGGCACCTCTTTCGCCATAATATTTCCAATACTCCTCCAACAAATCCTTCTGAAGTTGATCGTGGGCATCGGAGTCTCTAATTTCATTGTACACCTTCATGAAGCGTTTGATTCACTCATCTCTTATTATCGGCATAACGTGTATGCACATCAAGTGATAGAAGGTGTAATCTAAACCCTATCCACGCTCATTGTTAATGATCATGTTATGCATGATCATGCAAGCAGTCATGATATATCAAAGGGTTATTTTATGCCAGAATCAAGATGGTCCTCACACAATAGCACATTGGGATTGCAAAATCCAGAAGGCCCTCTCAACATCTTTCCTAGCCACCGTGTGTGCATTGTGAAAGATGAGTTCTTTCTTACCTTGGGGTTTTGCAATTGGCTTGACAAAAATACCCCACCTCAGGTAGATCCCATCCGCAAGATAGTACACGTAGTTATATGTGCGGCCATTTGGTTCGAAGGTCACCGGTGGCCAGTGGCGGAGCTTGACCAATATCGGGGGGGGGGGGGGGGCAAATAGAATATATAGGCTAGTTGGGGGGCCAAACATACAAAATTTCACAATCCAAGCTCTCTTCCTAAATTATTTATGCATGCATGTGCTAATCCTGGGGGCCACAACCCCCCCCCCCCAACAATGCACTCACGTTAATGTCATTGCAAGATCCAGACATCCCAAAATATGAATGACAAAACCATGTTTCTTGATCGCCACCAGCCTCAAGAATGATAGTGGCATCCTTCCCACGACCCTTGAACTGTCCATGCCATGCTCTTGGGCAAATTTTCCACTTCCAATGCATGCAATCATCAGACCCTAGCATACCTGAAAACCCACAAGCTTTGTTCATCTCCAACAACCTTTGAGTGTCTTGAGCATTGGGAGCTCTCAAGTATTCTGCACCAAACACTTCAACTATAGTCTTTGCAAATTGTTTGACATAGAAGATATATGGAAGTGCTCTCTACCATCGCCAAGTTGTCATCAACGCAATGCGGCAGTGACCTTCTGTTCGGTGCTATGTCCAAGCAACCCTGTATAATTCCTCCTCTGCTCAAAGGATCGATCATGCTGCTTCACGGAATTGCAAATGTGGATGAACAAGTCTTTGGATATTCTGAACCGGCGTTGGAGGTACCTCTCTGGAAAAACAGGTGGTGAACCAACATAGTTGCGCATCAACCTCTTGTCCGCATCAACCCATTCTCTCTGAATGAACGCATGGCCATACACGAAACCGTCGTGCTTCGGCTTCTTCCCCTTATGCATCGCCACTAGTATAGCAATGTCCTCTTCTTCGTTCAAATCAAATTCCTCATCCAACGAGGAATCGTCCATGAAAGAGGAGTCACACGAGCTCATCTACAATGCGGAAAATCACTGTCAAACTAACACTTCAACACCAACAAAAAAAGGTCAAGTTTCATCAGCTTTTTACCTTTGGGAATTTTGTCAAACACCTTGCTTGTGGGGTGGATGACATCGGTCGGCTGCGGGTTGGGCAGTCATTCGGCGGTGGTGGGTGCGGGCGGCAGTGACTGCTCAATAGAGGAGATGGCCACGGGTCGACAGAGAAGAAGGCGGGAGCTCGGCGCAGCGGGCGGCCGGCTTCACACGGCCGAGGCTCGCGACTGTTGGGTGGGTAGCGTGGCGTGCCTCCCCTAACTATGAAGGAGGGTCTAGGCTAGGAAGAAGCCTAGCCCATCGTAGCCCTCGTCGAGGAAGGAATTTATGCCAGCCGCAGGAGATGCTTCCATTCGGCGGCGGTCGAAAGTGAATTGGTGGCTGCGGGTGACAGGCCGGCGAGGCAGGTGGTGGGGGACCGGGGGTGGGGGCTAAGTCGCAGCGGACCCATCGGTCGTCGGGCGGGCGGTGGCGGTGTTGATTTGGTGCGAATTTGGCTGGCGACGGAGTAGGGCGGGTGGCGGCTAGTCATGCGGAAGTGAAATGAATGACAGTTGGACAGTTGGCGGGCGATTGCGTTTTTACATCTCCATGTGGTGGAGATGCAAATTTACACCGCGAGGTGTTGTAGTTTACATCTCCGGAAGACGGAGATGTAATTATTTTTGCATCTACACCATCTGTTGGAGAGGTGTTTTTGGCCCTTGAAGATGCAAAAGATAGTTATTTGCTCATATACATGTTCTATTAGAGATGCTATAGCGTAGTAGCTGCAGCTTTTGTTAGGCTATGAGCTTCCTTCAAGATTCTCATCTCGTTCTCATGAATTATAATCTCCACCGCAATAAAGCCCCCCATCTTCATCTCCCGAATAACAGCTCCAGAAACACTCATGTAAGAACCTTGCGAATCATTCATTGTCGCTGCACAATCTGTTGCCAGTTTAGCTATACATCAGTCAGCTGAAAATCCAAATTGGGTCACTCGATTTTCCCTAGAAGAAAGGAGGCGTCGGAGGAAAGGAAGAAGGAGCTGCAGCGGGGGCTCATCGGAGAGGCTACCCCATTATCTATCTTAGGGTTTTGGGTGGGGGCGGTGGTGCAATTCGCCGGAGAAAAGCCCAAACACGGGCGAGCCTAGAGGGATGGTCGGGGGCGGCAGTGGGGAACGGTCCCGGGAAGGGCGGGTCGGGGCGGAGAGGCTGCGGGGGAGCGCCGCCAGGCATGGGTAGTGGTCGCAGGCGGTTCGACTGTCGGCCCGTGCAACGGCCAGGGGAAGAAGAAGCCGGAGGAAGAAGAAGGCATGCCCATCGTTTGATCTGCATCCAACGGCCAGAAACAGTTGACTGGCCCAAATTCAGAAAACAGTCGACTGAAATGTAGTCCGTTCCCATCTGTTTCATATCACCATCCCCGTTCACAAGCAATATCTGCCGCTAAGTGAGAGAGGGGGCTTCATCACTGGCCGACCATTGCTTCGAGCACTTCCGGGTCGGTCATGTCCGCTATAGATCGAGATACCCGAAGCTCCAACATAAGAATATTTACAGTCGGGCGTCTCAAACCCGCCTTATACGTCTGGATGGACCGCTCGGTCACTGATCGGTCACGTTTATTCGATCCAGACGGACGCCTCAAATGGGTCTTAAATGCCTGGGCTGACCGATACCCCTCATATCTAGCCCAAACATGGGGCAGATATGAGGGCGCCCGGTCACGCCCGCCATGTCGAACCCAACCTATGCTGGCCCACCCGACCCCACATATATTCGTCCCCATCTGCTCGCTGGAGCAAACCCTAGACACTTAACTCCCATCCCCTCCACTCCCCTCCGCCACTCGAGCTCACCTCTAGCGGTTTTCGGCCTTCTCCGTCATGGCGGGCAGCGGATCGGACTCCGACTAGTCCGGATCCGTCAACTGGGGTGTCATCCCGTGTGGGTGTTGGGGATCGTTGCAGAAATTAAAATTTTCTACGCATCACCAAGATCAATCTATGGAGAGACTAGCAACGAGAGAGAAGGGAGTGTATCTTCATACCCTTGAAGATCACGATGCGGAAGCGTTACAAGAACGCGGTTGGTGGAGTCGTACATGCAGCGATTCAGATCGCGGTCGATTCCGATCTAAGCACCGAACAACGGCGCCTCCGCATTCAACACACGTACAACCCGGGGACGTCTCCTCCTTTTTTATCCAGCAAGGGGAGAGGAGAAGTTGAGGGAGAGCTTCGGCAGCACGACGGCGTGATGGTGGAGCTTGCAGTTCTCCGCCAGGGCTTCGCCAAGCACTACGGAGAAGGAGGAGGTGTTGGGGAGGGAGAGGGTTGCGCCAGGGGAAGGGTGCGGCAGCCCTCCCACCTCCCACCTCCCCTCTATTTATAGGGGCAAGGGAGAGGGGGGCGGCCCCCTCCAGATGGATCTAGAGGGGGGCGGCGGCCAAGGGGAGGAGGCTTGCCCCCCAAGCCAAGGGTGGCGCCCCCCTTAGGGTTTCCCCCAAACCCTAGGCGCATGGGCCCTAGGGGGTTTGGTGCCCAGCCCACCTAGGGGCAGGTTCCCCTCCATATTCAGCCCATAGGGCCCTCCGGGGCAGGTGGACCCTCCCGGTGGACCCCCGGAACCCTTTCGGTGGTCCCGGTACAATACCGATAAACCCCCGAACACTTCCGGCGACCGAATAAGGACTTCCCATATATAAATCTTTATCTCCGGACCATTCCAGAACTCCTCGTGACGTCCGGGATCTCATCCGGGACTCCAAACAACATTCAGTAACCGCATACTAATTCCCATAACAACTCTAGCGTCATCGAACCTTAAGTGTGTAGACCCTACGGGTTCAGGAACCATGTAGACATGACCGGGACATCTCTCCGGCCAATAACCAACAACGGGATCTGGATACCCATGTTGTCTCCCACATGTTCCACGATGATCTCATCGGATGAACCACGATGTCGAGGATTCAATGAATCCCGTATACAGTTCCCTTTGTCCATCGGTATGTTACTTGCCCGAGATTCGATCATCGGTATCCCAATACCTCGTTCAATCTCGTTACCGGCAAGTCACTTTGCTTGTTCCGTAATGCATGATCCCATGACTAACTGCTTAGTCACATTGAGCTCATTATGATGATGCATTAACGAGTGGGCCCAGAGATACCTCTCCGTCATACGGAGTGACAAATCCCAGTCTCGATTCGTGCCAACCCAACAGACACTTTCGGAGATACCTGTAGTGTATCTTTATAGCCACCCAGTTGTTGGGGATCATTGCAGAAATTAAAAAAAATTCTACGCATCACCAAGATCAATCTATGGAGAAACTAGCAACGAGAGAGAGGGGAGTGCATCTTCATACCCTTGAAGATCGCGATGCGGAAGCGTTGCAAGAACGCGGTTGGTGGAGTCATACACGAAGCGATTCAGATCGCGGCCGAATCCGATCTAAGCACCGAACAACGGCGCCTCCGCGTTCAACACACGTGCAGCCCGGTGACGTCTCCCGTGCCTTGATCCAGCAAGGAGAGAGGGAGAGGTTGGGGAAGACTCCATCCAGCAGTAGCACGATGGCATGGTGGTGGTGGAGGAGCGTGGCACTCCAGCAGGGCTTTGCGAAGCACTGCGAGAGATGAGGAGGGAGAGGGGTAGGGCTGCGCCAAGAGAGAGGGAGACTCGTGTCTCTGGCAGCCCCCAAACCCCCACTACATATAGGGGGAGGGGAGGGGCTGCGCCCCCATCTAGGGTTCCCCCCCTAGGGGTGGCGGCCAGCCCTAGATGCATCTGGGGGGCGGCCAGAGGGGAAGAAGGGGGGGGGGGCGCACCCTAGGTGGGTCTTAGGCCCATCTGAGCCTAGGGGTTCCCCCTTTTCCCCTTCCTTGCGCCTTGGGCCTCTTGTGGGAGGCGCACCAGCCCACCTAGGGGCTAGTCCCTTCCCACACTTGGCCCACGCAGGCCTCCGGGGCTGGTGGCCCCTCCCGGTGGACCCCCGAACCCTTCCGGTGGTCCCGGTACGTTACCGATAACGTCCAAAACACTTCCGGTGTCCAAAACGGGACTTCCCATATATAAATCTTTACCTCCGGACCATTCCGGAACTCCTCGTGATGTCCGGGATCTCATCCGGGACTCCTAACAACATTCGATAACCACGTACATCTATTCCTTCTAACCCTAGCATCATTGAACCTTAAGCGTGTAGACCCTACGGGTTCGGGAGGTATGCAGACATGACCGAGACATCTCTCCGGCCAATAACCAACAGCGGGATCTGGATACCCATGTTGGATCCCACATGCTCCACGATGATCTCATCGGATGAACCACGATGTCAGGGATTCAATCAATCCCATACACAATTCCCTTTGTCTACCGGTATGATACTTGCCCGAGATTCGATCGTTGGTATCCCTATACCTTGTTCAATCTCGTTACCGGAAAGTCTCTTTACTCATTCGTAACACATCATCCTGTGATCAACTCCTTGGTCACATTGAGCTCATTATGATGATGCCCTACCTAGTGGGCCCAAAGATACCCCTCCATCACACGGAGTGACAAATCCCAGTCTCGATTCGTGCCAACTCAACAGACACTTTCGGATATACCCGTAGTGCACCTTTATAGCCACCCAGTTACGTTGTGACGTTTGGCACACCCAAAGCATTCCTGCGGTATCCGGGAGTTGCACAATCTCATGGTCTAAGGAAATGATACTTGACATTAGAAAAGCTTTAGCAGACGAACTACACGATCTTGTGCTATGCTTAGGATTGGGTCTTGTCCATCACATCATTCTCCTAATGATGTGATCCTGTTATCAATGACATCCAATGTCCATGGTCAGGAAACCGTAACCATCTATTGATCAACGAGCTAGTCAACTAGAGGCTCACTAGGGACATGTTGTGGTCTATGTATTCACACATGTATTACGATTTTCGGATAACACAATTATAGCATGAACAATAGACAATTATCATGAACAAGGAAATATAATAATAACCATTTTATTATTGCCTCTAGGTCATATTTCCAACAGTCTCCCACTTGCACTAGAGTCAATAATCTAGTTACATTGTGATGAATCGAACACCCATAGAGTTCTGGTGTTGATCATGTTTTGCTCATGGAAGAGGTTTAGTCAACGGATCTGCGACATTCAAGTCCGTATGCACTTTACAAATATCTATGTCGCCATCTTGAACATTTTCACGAATGGAGTTGAAGCAAGGCTTGATATGCCTGGTCTTCTTGTGAAACCTGGGCTCCTTGGCAAGGGCAATGGCTCCAGTGTTGTCACAGAAGAGTCATCGGGCCCGACGCATTGGGAATAACTCCTAGGTCGGTAATGAACTCCTTCATCCAGATTGCTTCATGTGCTGCCTCCGAGGCTGCCATGTACTCCGCTTCACATGTAGATCCCGCCATGGCGCTTTGCTTGCAACTACACCAGCTGACTGCCCCACCATTCAAAATATACACGTATCCGGTTTGTGACTTGGAGTCATCCAGATCTGTGTCGAAGCTAGCATCGACGTAACCCTTTACGACTGATACGTCTTCGTCGTATCTACTTTTCCAAACACTTTTGCCCTTGTTTTGGACTCTAACTTGCATGATTTGAATGGAACTAACCTGGACTGACGCTGTTTTCAGCAGAATTACCATGGTGTTATTTATGTGCAGAAACAAACGTTCTCGGAATGACCTGAAACTTCACGGAGCACTTTTTGGAAAATATAAAAAATACGTGCAAAAGATGAAGGTCAGGGGCCCCACCATCTGTCCATGAGGGTGGGGCGCGCGCCTGCCCCCTAGGGCGCGCCCCTACCTCATGGGCCCCCTGGAGCTCCTCCGACTCCAACTCCAACTCTATATATTGTGTTTCGGGGAGAAAAAAATCAGAGAAAAGAATTCATCGCGTTTTACGATACGGAGCCGCCACCAAGCCCTAAAACCTCTCGGGAGGGCTGATCTAGAGTCCGTTCGGGGCTCCGGAGAGGGGAATCCGTCGCCATCATCATCATCAACCATCCTCCATCACCAATTTCATGATGCTCACCGCCGTGCGTGAGTAATTCCATCGTAGGCTTGCTGGACGGTGATGGGTTGGATGAGATCTATAATGTAATCGAGTTAGTTTTGTTAGGGTTTGATCCCTAGTATCCACTATGTTCTGAGATTGATGTTGCTATGACTTTGCTATGCTTAATGCTTGTCACTAGGACCCGAGTGCCATGATTTTAGATCTGAACCTATTATGTTTTCATCAATATATGAGAGTTCTTGATCCTATCTTGCAAGTCTATAGTCACCTATTATGTGTTATGATTCGTTAACCCTGAAGTGACAATAATCGGGATACTTACCGGTGATGACCGTAGTGAGGAGTTTATGTATTCACTATGTGTTAATGCTTTGTTCCGGTACTCTATTAAAAAGGATGCCTTAATATCCCTTAGTTTCCGTAAGGACCCCGCTGCCACGGGATGGTAGGACAAAAGATGTCATGCAAGTTCTTTTCCATAAGCACGCATGACTATATTCGGAATACATGCCTACATTACATCAATGAACTGGAGCTAGTTCTGTGTCACCCTAGGTTATGACTGTTACATGATGAACCGCATCCAGCATAATTCTCCATCACTGATCCATTGCCTACGAGCTTTCCATATATTGTTCTTCGCTTATTTACTTTCCCATTGCTATTGCTATCATCACTACAAAATACCAAAAACATTACTTTTACTACTGTTACCTTTTGCTACCATCGCCACTACTATCATATTACTTTGCTACTAAATACTTTGCTGCAGATATTAAGTTTCCAGGTGTGGTTGAATTGACAACTCAGCCGCTAATACTTGAGAGTATTCTTTGGCTCCCCTTGTGTCGAATCAATAAATTTGGGTTGAGTACTTTACCCTCGAAAACTGTTGCAATCCCCTATACTTGCGGGTTATCAAGACTATTTTCTGGCGCCGTTGCCGGGGAGCATAGCTCTATTCTTTGAGTCACTTGGGATTTATATCTGCTTATCTTTATGAAGAACTTGAAAGATCCAAGAACCAATATTTATCCCTCAACTACGAGGGGAGGTAAGGAACTGCCATCTAGCTCTGCACTTGATTCACCTTCTGTTTTGAGTAAGCTTGCGACACCTAAACCTACTTCTGCTATTCGTTCTGATATGTCGCATGTTATTGATGATGCCACTTCTGCTATACATGATACTTATGATGAAACTACTTCTATGCTTGATACTACTGTGCCACTTGGTGAATTTCTTGATGAACAACTTGCTAGGGCTACAGAGATTGAAAATATTGAATCTGATAATACTAATGAAATTGATGATGAAGACTTGCCTGTTATTCCTGAGGGTTATGTTTTTGATAAAGAAGCTTCTTTAGCTATTTTAGCTTGCAAAGATAGATATGAACTCAAGAGGTTATTAGCTAAATGGAATAAGCAATCTCTAAATGCTAGGATGAAACCTGACCCTGCTTTTGCTACTTCACCTATCTGTGTTACCGATAAGGATTATGAATTCTCTGTTGATCCTGATATAATTACTTTGGTTGAATATGATCCTTTTCATGGTTATGAATCTGAAACTGTTATGGCACATCTTACGAAATTAAATGATATAGCTACCCTGTTCACTACTGATGAGAGAACTCGTTACTTTTATATCCTTAAAATATTTCCGTTCTCATTAAAGGGTGATGCTAAGATATGGTTTAATTCTCTTGATCCTGGTTGTGTGCGTAGTCCACAGGATATGATTTATTACTTCTCTGCTAAATATTTCCCTGCTCATAAGAAACAAGCTGCTTTAAGGGATATATATAATTTTGTGCAAATTTAAGAAGAGAGTCTCCCACAAGCTTGGGGGAGGCTTCTCCAATTACTTAATGCTTTGCCTGATCATCCTCTTAAGAAAAATGAAATGCTTGATATCTTTTATAACGGACTAACTGATTCTTCCAGAGATTACCTGGGTAGTTGTGCTGGTTCTGTTTTCAGGGAAAGAACACCAGATGAAGCTGAAATTCTATTGAATAATATGTTGACAAATGAAAATAATTGGACACCTCCGGAGCCAATTCCTGAGCCTATTCTTAAACCAACTCCGAAGAATAGGGGTATTCTATTTCTCAGTCCTGAAGATATGCAAGAGGCAAAGAAATCTATGAAAGAAAAAGGTATTAAAGCTGAAGATGTTAAGAATCTACCTCCTATTGAAGAAATCCATGGTCTTAATTTACTGCCTATTGAAGAAACATATGATCTTAATCCCTTACCTATTGAAGAAACTCATGGTCTTGATAACCCGACACAGGTAGTAAAGGTAAATTCTCTCTATAGATATGATAAAGCTGAAATCCCATTTACTAAATTTGCTAGCCCATGCTTAGATGAGTTTGATAAATTTATGGTTAAGCAAGAAGATTTTAATGCTTATTTTGGTAGACAATTGAAATACAATTCAAATATGCTTGAACACTTGGGTGATTATATGGCTAATGTTAAAAGTGAACTTAAACTTATTAGTAAACATGCTTCTATGGTTACCACTCAAGTAGAACAAGTACTTAAAGCTCAAAATGATTTGCTCAATGAATTGAATAGTAAAGATAATGATAATGCTGTTAGAGTTATGACTAGAGGTGGTGGAATGACTCAGGAACATTTGTATCATGAAGGCCATCCTAAGAGAATTGAGCAAGATTCTCAGAGAAATAATATAGATGCACCTAGTCCTTCTAAAAGGAAGAAAAAGAAAAATGATAGGACTTTGCATGCTTCTAGTGAACCTACTGCTGAAACACCTGAGAATCCAAATGATATTTCTATTTCTGATGCTGAAACTCAATCTGGTAATGAACCTGAAATTAGTGATAATGTTAATAATAATGTTCATGATGATGCTCAACCTAGCAATGAGAATGATATAGAAATTGAACCTGCTGTTGATCTTGATAACCCACAATCAAAGAATCAACGTTATGATAAGAAAGATTTTGTTGCTAGGAAACATGGTAAAGAAAGAGAACCATGGGTTCAGAAACCCATGCCTTTTCCTCCCAAACCATCCAAGAAAATTGATGATGAGGATATTGAGCGCTTTGCTGAAATGATTAGACCTATCTTTTTGCGTATGCAATTAACTGATATGCTCAAAATGAATCCTTATGCTAAGTATATGAAAGATATTGTTACAAATAAGAGAAAGATACCGGAAGCTGAAATTTCCACCATGCTTGCTAATTATACTTTTAAGGGTGGAATACCAAAGAAACTAGGAGATCCTGGTGTACCCACTATACCATGCTCTATTAAAAGAAACTATGTTAAAACTGCTTTATGTGATCTTGGAGCCGGTGTTAGTGTTATGCCTCTCTCTTTATATCATAGACTTGATTTGAATAAGTTGACGCCTACTGGAATATCTTTGCAAATGGCCGATAAATCAACTGCTATACCTGTCGGTATTTGTGAGGATGTGCCTGTTGTAGTTGTAAACGTCACTATTTTAACGGACTTTGTTATTCTTGATATTCCCGAGGACGATAGTATGTCTATTATTCTTGGAAGACCCTTTTTGAATACTGCAGGGGCTGTTATTGATTGCACTAAAGGCAATGTCACTTTTCATGTTAATGGTAATGAGCATATGGTACACTTTCCGAGGAAACAACCTCAAGTCCACAGTATCAATTCTATTGGAAAAATTCCATCGATTATATTTGGAGGTTTTGAATTTCCTCTTCCTACTGTCAAGAAGAAATATGATATTCTTATTATTGGGGATGTGCATATCCCCATTGAGGTAACATAGTGTTATTCGAAATTTCTCCAGTTCCAAGTTATTCGGAATGAGTTCGTTAACAAGACTTGATCAACCTTGTTAGTTGATTCCTTTTGATGACCATGAGATGGATGAAACTAGAAGGCACAACTTTCTGTACCCCACTTTTACTTTCTGTTATTTATATTAGATAAAATAAAAATAAATATTTTTCTATCTGTTATCTGATTATCCATGCAATATAAAAATACCTTGAAAATAAAAGTTCTCCAAATGCCCTGAAATTTAAATATGATTTTTTCTAGAATACTTGAGAATATTTGGCACTGAGAACATAGCAGGGGGTCAACCACCTGCCCACGAGGGTGGAGGGTGCACCCTACCCCCTGGGCGCGCCCCCTGCCTCGTGGACCCACGGTGGCCCTCCTCCACTTATTCTTTCACCCACACACTCCTTCTTCCTCCCCCAAACACAAATATTCAGCTCAAACCCGAGTCCAAGCTCATTTTGCTGCCATTTTCGATCTCCTTGCTTAAAGCACCTCTCACAAAACTGCTTGGGGAGATTGTTCCTTGGTATGTGACTCCTCCATTGGCCCAATTAGTTTTTGTTCTAGTGCTTTATTCATTGCAAATTTTTGCTACTTAGGTGACCCTGTTCTTGAGCTTGCATGTCAAATTTATATGGTCAAAAGTAGTTTTGATGCATGATATAGGCCCTAGGCACTTGTAGGAGTAGTTGCTACCAATATTATTGAGTTTGGTTTACTTTTATTTTGAAGTTACTAAAAACTTCAGAATTTTTTAGAGGAAGAAAAATGCTTAGGAAAATGTTCCAAGGTGGTTCCTCAAGGAAGCAAGGACCCAGGCTTGCAATGCACGATGCTGATGAAGAGCCACCAAGAGACGCTCCAGTGCGTCCTTGCGAGTGGCCTTCTGAAAACTTTATGGATCGAGCAGGAATTAAGAAAGAATTCAACGCATATTTGCGTAACACCGATCTTGTGAGCTTCGAGGAAGAGAAGTGCAGCCAGTATCACAATCTCACTAGTACCTTTGTGAGGAGGTTTGAATTTTCATCTTCACGTAATTCTCCAACTGTCCTGTTTGATCTCTATGAAAATTCTTATACTATGGACTTAGAGGATTTTACCACTACTTGCAAACTTCCACAATGGGGTAGTATCAGGGATCCTCGCAAATCTGAATTTAGAGACTTTCTTGCTAGTATAACTGTGGGGGAATCTAGAGATATAACACAAGCCTCCATAGGGAGCATTCACTTTCTTGCTATACATTTTTTTGCTCTCTTCATAGGTAGATGCATAAATGGTAAAGATGAAGCATGTCATATGTGTGTTCCTGACCTCAGTATTCTTAGGAGTGTTGTGTTAGGAGATATATCTTATAATTTGGGAGTCATTGTTGCACGTAGGTTGCATCTGAATAGATTTAATGGAGATTTATTTGGAGGAATTTATGCAGCCCGCATAGCTAATTTTCTAGGTATAGCCATACGCGAAGATGATATTGAATTACCTCCTACTTACCTAGACTTTAATGCTATGGTTCACCACCAGTTTGTCGAGAGGAATGAATCACCTCTTCAGTATCGACTAATCTTTGACAGACGCCGTGCTATCCATATTAGTCTCCCTGCTCCTGCCTTCTTTGATCATCAGGCAAAAGGAAGATATACTATCACCAGAGAGGAGGCAGATGAGTACGAGAGGAGAGCGGAGGCCGCTCGTCACCACGTTGCAGCTCAGCAGGCGGTAGCCGCTGCATCGCAGTACGACCCCAGCTACTATTATGGATATCCGCTAGGCCAGCCGTGGCCATAGACCAATTTAGGCCAAAAGCCTAAGCTTGGGGGAGTACGTATTTCCCACCGACATTACATTTATGTTCACACACTCATTGCTAGATGTCGGTGCTCATACTTTTTCATTTGTATCATCCATGCAGTCAAGTACCTTGCGTGCCAACATGCTATTGAAATGGTTATGATGTGGTATGATAGGATGGTATCCTCCTCTGAATGATTTAAGTGACTTGACTTGGCACATGTTCACGCATGTAGTTGAAACAAAATCAACATAGCCTTCACGATATTTATGTTCACAGTGGATTATATCCTACTCATGCTTGCATTCGGTGTTGATTAATTTTAATGCATGTTCATGACTGTTGTCGCTCTCTAACTGGTCGCTTCCCAGTCTTTTGCTAGCCTTCACCTGTACTAAGCAGGAATACTGCTTGTGCATCCAATCCCTTAAACCCCAAAGTTATTCCACATGAGTCCACTATACCTACCCATATACGGTATCTACCTGCCGTTCCAAGTAAATTTGTATGTGCCAAACTCTAAACCTTCAAATAAATATCTTGTTTTGTATGCTCGAATAGCTCATGTATCAACTAGGGCTGTCCGTATCTTCCATGTTAGGCGGGTTATTCTCAAGAGGAGTGGACTCCGCTCCTCACTCACGAGATAAATGGCTGGTCACCGGGATGCCCAGTCCCATGCTTTATGCAAACTAAATCAAATAATTGCAAACAGAACTCCCCCTGGGACTCTTGTTAGTTGGAGGCGCTCATTGTTTCGAGCAAGCCATGGATTGATGCTTGTTGGTGGAAGGGGGAGTATAAACTTTACCATTCTGTTTGGAACCGCCTATAATGTGTGTAGCATGGAAGATATCACCATCTCTTGGTTGTTATGTTGACAATGAAAGTATACCGCTCAAAATATTACTCACCTCTATTTCAAAACCGAGCTCTGGCACCTCTACAAATCCCTGCTTCCCTCTGTGAAGGTCCTATCTATTTACTTTTATGCTGAGTCATCATCCTCTTATTAAAAAGCACCAGCTAGAGAGCACCGCTGTCATTCGCATTCATTACTGTTAGTTTACATTGAGTATGAATTGACTGGATCTCTTTTACCATGAATTACAATGTCTAGTCAGTCCTTGGTCTTTAAAGGTGCTCTGCATTTATGTTTTGCGGTCTCAGAAAGGGCTAGCGAGATACCATCTTGTTATATCATATTATGATTGTTTTGAGAAAGTGTTGTCATCCGAGATTTATTATTATTGCTCGCTAGTTGATTATGCTATTGATATGAGTAAACTTGAGACCTAAGCGTTATTGCGAATGTGGTTAGTTATATTCTTTGTTGAAAACTTGAATGCTGGTTCTACATATTTACAACAACAAGAGCAAACAGAGTTTGTAAAAGTTTTTCTTTATCACTTTCAGTTTGTCAACTGAATTGGTTGAGGACAAGCAAAGGTTTAAGCTTGGGGGAGTTGATACATCTCCGTCGTATCTACTTTTCCAAACACTTTTGCCCTTGTTTTGGACTCTAACTTGCATGATTTGAATGGAACTAACCCGGACTGACGTTGTTTTCAGCAGAATTACCATGGTGTTATTTATGTGCAGAAACAAACGTTCTCGAAATGACCTAAAACTTCACGGAGCAACTTTTTGGAAAATATAAAAAATACCTGCAAAAGATGAAGGCCAGGGGGCCCACCACCTGTCCACGAGGGTGGGGGGCGCGCCCCCCTACCTTGTGGCCCCCCTAGAGCTCCTCCGACTCCAACTCCAACTCTATATATTGTGTTTCGGGGAGAAAAAAATCAGAGAGAAGAATTCATCGCATTTTACGATACGGAGCCGCCGCCAAGCCCTAAAACCTCTCGGGAGGGCTGATCTGGAGTTCGTTCAGGGCTCCGGAGAGGGGAATCCATCGCCATCGTCATCATCAACCATCCTCCATCACCAATTTCATGATGCTCACCGCTGTGTGTGAGTAATTCCATCGTAGGCTTGCTGGACGGTGATGGGTTGGATGAGATCTATCATGTAATCGAGTTAGTTTTGTTAGGGTTTGATCCCTAGTATCCACTATGTTCTGAGATTGATGTTGCTATGACTTTGCTATGCTTAATGCTTGTCACTAGGGCCCGATTGCCATGATTTCAGGTCTGAACCTATTATGTTTTCATCAATATATGAGAGTTCTTGATCATATTTTGCAAGTCTATAGTCACCTATTATGTGTTATGATTCGATAACCCCGAAGTGACAATAATCGTGATACTTACCGGTGATGACTGTAGTTTGAGGAGTTCATGTATTCACTGTGTGTTAATGCTTTGTTCCGGTACTCTATTAAAAGGAGGCCTTAATATCCCTTAGTTTTCGTAAGGACCCCGCTGCCACGGGAGGGTAGGACAAAAGATGTCATGCAAGTTCTTTTCCATAAGCACGTATGACTATATTCGGAATACATGCCTACATTACATCAATGAACTGGAGCTAGTTCTGTGTCACCCTAGGTTATGACTGTTACATGATGAACCGCATCCGGCATAATTCTCCATCACTGATCCATTGCCCACGAGCTTTCCATATATTGTTCTTCTCTTATTTACTTTCCCGTTGCTATTGCTATCATCACTACAAAATACCAAAAACATTACTTTTACTACTGTTACCACTACTATCATATTAATTTGCTACTAAATACTTTGCTGCAGATATTAAGTTTCTAGGTGTGGTTGAATTGACAACTTAGCACTAATAGTTGAGAGTATTCTTTGGCTCCCCTTGTGTCGAATCAATAAATTTGGGTTAAATACTTTACCCTCGAAAACTGTTGCGATCCCCTATACTTGCGGGTTATCAATGAGGAGCTCTTCGTCACCTCCATAAATGAGAAACATATCCTTAGTCCTTTTCAGGAACTTCAGGATATTCTTGACCGCCGTCCAGTGTTCCATGCCGGGATTACTTTGGTACCTTCCTACCAAACTTACGGCAAGGTTTACATTAGGTCCGGTACACAACATGGCATACATAATAGACCCTATGGCCGAGGCATAGGGTATGACACTCATCTTTTCTCTATCTTCTGTCGTGGTTGGGCATTCAGCCATGCTCAATCTCACACCTTGCAATACAGACAAGAAGCCCTTCTTGGATTGATCCATATTGAACTTCTTCAATATCTTGTCAAAGTACGTGCTTTGTGAAAGACCAATGAGGACTCTCGATCTATATCTATAGATCTTGATGCCTAATATATAAGCAGCTTCTCCAAGGTCCTTCATTGAAAAACACTTATTCAAGTAGGCTTTTATGCTTTCCAAGAATTCTATATCATTTCCCATCAATAATATGTCATCCACATATAATATGAGAAATGCTATAGAGCTCCCACTCACTTTCTTGTAAACACAGGCTTCTCCATAAGTCTGCGTAAACCCAAACGCTTTGATCATCTCATCAAATCGAATGTTCCAACTCCGAGATGCTTGCAGCAGCCCATAGATTGAGCGTTGGAGCTTGCACACCTTGTCAGCATTCTTAGGATCGACAAAACCTTCTGGCTGCATCATATACAATTCTTCCTTAAGGAAACCATTAAGGAATGTCGTTTTGACGTCCATTTGCCATATCTCATAATCATAGAATGCGGCAATTGCTAACATGATTCGGAAGGACTTCAGCTTCGCTACGGGTGAGAAACTCTCATCGTAGTCAACCCCTTGAACTTGTCGATAACCCTTAGCGACAAGCCGAGCCTTATAGATGGTCACATTACCATCCGCGTCTGTCTTCTTCTTAAAGATCCATTTATTTTCTATGGCTCGCCGATCATCGGCCAAGTCAGTCAAAGTCCGTACTTCATTTTCATACATGGATCATATCTTGGATTTCATGGCTTCAAGCCATTTGTCGAAATCCGGGCCCGCCATCACTTCTTCATAGTTCGAAGGTTCACCATTGTCCAAGAACATGATTTCCAGGACAGGGTTACCGTACCACTCTGGTGTGGAACGTGTCATTGTGGACCTACGAAGTTAAGTAGTAACTTGATCCGAAGTTCCTTGATCATCATCATTAACTTCCTCTCTAGTTGGTGCAGGCACCGCAGAAACATTTTCCTGCACTGTGCTACTCTTCGGTTCGAGAGGCGGTACTTCTTCAAGTTCCACTTTCCTCCCACTTACTTCTTTCGAGAGAAACTCTTTCTCTAAAAAGGATCCATTCTTGGCAACAAAGACCTTGCCTTCGGATCTGAGGTAGAAGGTATACCCAATAGCTTCCTTAGGGTATCCTATGAAGACGCATTTTTCCGACTTGGGTTTGAGCTTTTCAGGTTGAAGTTTCTTGACATAAGCATCGCACCCAAACTTTCAGAAATGACAGCTTAGGTTTCAGCCCAAACCATAATTCATACAGTGTCGTCTCAACGGATTTCGATGGAGCCCTATTTAAAGTGAATGTGGCAGTCTCTAAAGCATAACCCCAAAATGATAGTGGTAGATCGGTAAGAGACATCATAGATCGCACCATATCCAATAGAGTGCGATTACGATGTTCAGACATGCCATTACGCTGAGGTGTTCCAGGAGGCATGAGTTGTGAAACAATTCCACATTTCCTTAAGTGCGTGCCAAATTCATGACTCAAATATTCTCCCCCACGATCTGATCGTAAGAACTTTATTTTCCTGTCACGTTGATTCTCTACCTCATTCTGAAATTCCTTGAACTTTTCAAAGGTCTCAGACTTGTGTTTCATTAAGTAGACATACCCATATCTACTTAAGTAATCAGTGAGGGTGAGAACATAACAATAACCACCGCGAGCCTGAACGCTCATTGGACCCCACACATCAGTATGTATGATTTCCAATAAGTTGGTTGCTCGCTCCATTGTTCCAGAGAACAGAGTCTTGGTCATTTTTCCCATGAGACATGGTTCGCACGTGTCAAATGATTCAAAATCAAGAGACTCCAAAAGTCCATCTGCATGGAGTTTCTTCATGCGTTTGACACCAATGTGACCAAGGAGGCAGTGCCACAAGTATGTGGGACTATCATTACCAACCTTACATCTTTTGGAATTCACACTATGAGTATGTGTACCATCACTCTCGAGATTAAATAAGAATAAACCATTGACCAGCGGGGCATGACCATAAAACATATCTCTCATATAAATAGGACAACCATTATTCTCAGATTTAAATGAGTAGCCATCTTGCATTAAACGAGATCCAGATACAATGTTCATGCTCAAAGCTGGCACTAAATAACAATTATTGAGGTTTAAAACTAATCCCGTAGGTAAATGTAGAGGTAGCGTGCCGACGGCGATCACATCGACCATGGAACCATTCCCGACGCGCATGGTCACCTTGTCCTTCGCCAGTCTCCGCTTATTCCACAGCTCCTGTTTTGAGTTACAAATATGAGCAACCGCACCGGTATCAAATACCCAGGAGTTACTACGAGCGCTTGTTAGGTACACATCAATAACATGTATATCACATATACCTTTGGTATTGCCGGCCTTCTTATCCGCTAATTACTTGGGGCAGTTCTGCTTCCAGTGACCGTTTCCCTTGCAATAAACGCACTCAGTCTCAGGCTTTGGTCCATTCTTTGGCTTCTTCCCGGCAGCTTGCTTACCGGGCGCGGCAACTTCCTTGCCGTCCTTCTTGAAGTTCTTTTTACCCTTGCCTTTCTTGAACTTAGTGGTTTTATTCACCATCAACACTTGATGTTCCTTTTTGATCTCCACCTCCGCTGATTTCAGCATTATACCTCAGGAATGGTCTTTTCCATCCCCTGCATATTGAAGTTCATCACAAAGCTCTTGTAGCTAGGTGGAAGCGACTGAAGGATTCTATCAACGATAACGTCATCCAGGAGATTGACTACTGATACGTCTCCAACATATCTATATTTTTTGATTGCTCCATGATATATTATTTACTGTTTTGGGCAATATTGGGCTTTATTATCCACTTTTATATTATTTTTGGGACTAACCTATTAACTGGAGGCCCAACCCAGATTTGCTGTTTTATGCCTATTTCAGTGTTTTGAAGAAAAGGAATATCAGACGGAGTCGAAACGGAACGAAATCAACTGGAGAAGTTATTTTTGGAAGGAAACACACCTGATGGACTTGGACGCCATGTCAAGGAAGGAACGAGGTGCTCATGAGGGTGGGGGGCGCGCCCTAGGCTCGTGGGACCCTCGTGGCTCCCCTGACGTACCTCCTGCACCCATATATACCTACGTGACCTAAAACTTCCAGAACAATACATAGATTGGGAGTTCCGCCGCCAGAAGCCTCCGTAGCCACCGAAAACCAATCTAGACCCGTTCCGGCACCCTGCCGGAGGGGGCAATCCTTCTCCGGTGGCCATCTTCATCATCCCGGTGCTCTCCATGACGAGGAGGGAGTAGTTCTCCCTCGGGGCTGAGGGTATGTAACAGTAGCTATGTGTTTGATCTCTCTCTCTCTCTCTCTCTCGTGTTCTTGATTTGGGGTTAGGGTATCTGTGGTGACAATGGGATATCTGTGGTGACAATGGGATATCACGTGATTCACTTGATGTATATTTTGGTGATCAACTTGCGGGTTCCGCCCATGAACCTATGCATAGGGGTTGGCACACGTTTTCGTTGTGATTCTCCGGTAGAACTTTGGGGCACTCTTTGAGGTCCTTTGTGTTGGTTGAATAGATGAATCCGAGATTGTGTGATGCATATCGTATAATCATGCCCACGGATACTTGAGGTGACATTAGGGTTTTGGTTGATTTGTATCTTCAGGTGTTATTCTAGTACGAACTCTAGGGCTGTTTGTGACACTTATAGGAATAGCCCAACGGATTGATGGGAAAGAATAACTTTGAGGTGGTTTCGTACCCTACCATAATCTCTTCGTTTGTTCTCCGCTATTAGTGACTTTGGAGTGACTCTTTGTTGCATGTTGAGGGATAGTTATGTGATCCAATTATGTTAGTATTTTTGAGAGGACTTACACTAGCGAAAGTATGAACCCTAGGCCTTGTTTACCATCATTGCAATACCGTTTACGCTCACTTTTATCACTTGCTACCTTGCTGTTTTTATAATTTCAGATTACAAAAACCATTATCTACTATCCATATTGCACTTGTATCACCATCTCTTCGCCGAACTAGTGCACCTATACAATTTACCATTGTATTGGGTGTGTTGGGGACACAAGAGACTCTTTGTTATTTGGTTGCAGGGTTGCTTGAGAGAGACCATCTTCATCCTACGCCTCCTACGGATTGATAAACCTTAGGTCATCCACTTGAGGGAAATTTGCTACTGTCCTACAAACCTCTGCACTTGGAGGCCCAACAACGTCTACAAGAAGAAGGTTGTGTAGTAGACATCAAGCTATTTTTTGGCGCCGTTGCCGGGGAGGTTAGCGCTTGAAGGTATATCTTTAGATCTTGCAATCGAGTCTTTTAGTTTCTTGTTTTATCACTAGTTTAGTTTATAAAAGAAAACTATAAAAAATTGAATTAAGTTTGTCTCATACGCTTCACCTTTTTAATATCTTTCTGAGTATGATGGAAAGGATAATTGTGCTCAAGTGCTAGAAGAAGAAATCTATAAAATGTTTGGCACTAAATATTTGAATGATGATCATGATTGCAATGTTGTTAGTATGAATTCCTTGAATATTCATGATGCTAATGATATGCAAAGCCACAAGCTTGGGGAAGCTATGTTTGATGAAGATGATATTTTTTGTCCCCCAAGTATTGATGAGAAAATTTATTATGATGATAGCATGCCTCCTATTTATGATGATTTTGTTGATGAAAGTGGTTTCGGAGAGGTCATGACTTTATTTTGTGATGAATCCACTATTCCGGAGGAGGTTCCAATTGATTATGAGAACAAAGTTGCTATCTATGATGATTATTGTGATGACACGTATGCTTTAAAGAATAATGATAACCATGAAACTTGTCATCTTGATCTTAATTTTCAATCACATGATAGTTATTTTGTTGAGTTTGCTCCCACTATTATTCATGAGAGGAATTTTGCTTATGTGGAGAGTAATAAAATTTCTATGCTTGTAGACCATGAAAAGAATGCTTTAGGTGCTGGTTATATTGTTGAATTAATTCATGATGCTACTTAAAATTATTATGAGGGAGGAATATATGTTTGT